>NW_027101765.1:0-166116 GCF_035609145.1 Eleutherodactylus coqui | reverse complement strand
TCATAATGCAAAACTCCATTATGATGTCATAATGCAAAACTCCATTATGATGTCATAATGTAAAATTCCATTATGATGTCATAATCCAAAACTCAATTATGATGTCATAATGTAAAATTCCATTATGATGTCATAATGTAAAATTCCATTATGATGTCATAATGCAAAATTCCATTATGATGTCATAATGCAAAATTCCATTATGATGTCATAATGCAAAATTCCATTATGATGTCATAATGTAACATTCCATTATGATGTCATAATGCAACATTCCATTATGATGTCATAATGCAAAATTCCATTATGATGTCATAATGCAACATTCCATTATGATGTCATAATGCAAAATTCCATTATGATGTCATAATGCAAAATTCCATTATGATGTCATAATGTAACATTCCATTATGATGTCATAATGCAACATTCCATTATGATGTTATAATGCAAAATTCCATTATGATGTCATAATGTAACATTCCATTATGATGTCATAATGCAAAATTCCATTATGATGTCATAATGTAACATTCCACTATGATGTCATAATGTAAAATTCCATTATGATGTCATAAAGCAACATTCCATTATGATGTCATAACGCAAAATTCCATTATGATGTCATAATGCAAAATTCCATTATGATGTCATAATGTAAAATTCCATTATGATGTCATAATGTAAAATTCCATTATGATGTCATAATGCAAAATTCCATTATGATGTCATAATGTAAAATTCCATTATGATGTCATAATGTAAAATTCCATTATGATGTCATAATGTAAAATTCCATTATGATGTCATAATGCAAAATTCCATTATGATGTCATAATGCAAAACTCCATTATGATGTCATAATGCAAAACTCCATTATGATGTCATAATGCAAAACTCCATTATGATGTCATAATGCAAAACTCCATTATGATGTCATAATGCAAAACTCCATTATGATGTCATAATGTAAAATTCCATTATGATGTCATAATCCAAAACTCAATTATGATGTCATAATGTAAAATTCCATTATGATGTCATAATGCAAAATTCCATTATGATGTCATAATGTAAAATTCCATTATGATGTCATAATCCAAAACTCCATTATGATGTCATAATGCAACATTCCATTATGATGTCGTAATGCAAAATTCCATTATGATGTCATAATGTAACATGCCATTATGATGTCATAATGCAAAATTCCATTATGATGTCATAATGTAAAAAATTCCATTATGATGTCATAATGCAAAATTCCATTATGATGTCATAATGCAAAATTCCATTATGATGTCATAATGCAAAATTCCATTATGATGTCATAATGCAAAATTTCATTATGATGTCATAATGCAAAATTCCATTATGATGTCATAATGCAAAATTCCATTATGATGTCATAATGCAAAATTCCATTATGATGTCATAATGCAAAATTCCATTATGATGTCATAATGCAAAATTCCATTATGATGTCATAATGTAAAATTCCATTATGATGTCATAATGTAAAATTCCATTATGATGTCATAATGCAAAATTCCATTATGATGTCATAATGTAAAATTCCATTATGATGTCATAATGTAAAATTCCATTATGATGTCATAATGTAAAATTCCATTATGATGTCATAATGCAAAACTCCATTATGATGTCATAATGCAAAACTCCATTATGATGTCATAATGCAAAACTCCATTATGATGTCATAATGCAAAACTCCATTATGATGTCATAATGCAAAACTCCATTATGATGTCATAATGCAAAATTCCATTATGATGTCATAATGTAAAATTCCATTATGATGTCATAATCCAAAACTCAATTATGATGTCATAATGTAAAATTCCATTATGATGTCATAATGCAAAATTCCATTATGATGTCATAATGTAAAATTCCATTATGATGTCATAATCCAAAACTCAATTATGATGTCATAATGTAAAATTCCATTATGATGTCATAATGCAAAATTCCATTATGATGCCATAATGCAAAATTCCATTATGATGTCATAATGCAAAATTCCATTATGATGTCATAATGTAACATTCCATTATGATGTCATAATGCAACATTCCATTATGATGTCATAATGCAAAATTCCATTATGATGTCATAATGCAAAATTCCATTATGATGTCATAATGTAACATTCCATTATGATGTGAAAATGTAACATTCCATTATGATGTCATAATGTAACATTCCATTATGATGTCATAATGCAAAATTCCATTATGATGTCATAATGTAACATTCCATTATGATGTCATAATGTAAAATTCCATTATGATGTCATAATGTAAAATTCCATTATGATGTCATAAAGCAACATTCCATTATGATGTCATAATGCAAAACTCCATTATGATGTCGTAATGCAACATTCCATTATGATGTCGTAATGCAAAATTCCATTATGATGTCATAATGTAACATGCCATTATGATGTCATAATGCAAAATTCCATTATGATGTCATAATGTAAAATTCCATTATGATGTCATAATGCAAAATTCCATTATGATGTCATAATGCAAAATTCCATTATGATGTCATAATGCAAAATTCCATTATGATGTCATAATGCAAAATTCCATAATGATGTCATAATGCAAAATTCCATTATGATGTCATAATGTAAAATTCCATTATGATGTCATAATGCAAAATTCCATTATGATGTCATAATGCAAAATTCCATTATGATGTCATAATGCAAAATTCCATTATGATGTCATAATGCAAAATTCCATTATGATGTCGTAATGCAAAATTCCATTATGATGTCATAATGTAACATTCCATTATGATGTCATAATGCAAAACTCCATTATGATGTCATAATGCAAAACTCCATTATGATGTCATAATGCAAAACTCCATTATGATGTCATAATGCAAAATTCCATTATGATGTCATAATGTAAAATTCCATTATGATGTCATAATCCAAAACTCAATTATGATGTCATAATGTAAAATTCCATTATGATGTCATAATGCAAAATTCCATTATGATGTCATAATGCAAAATTCCATTATGATGTCATAATGCAAAATTCCATTATGATGTCATAATGTAACATTCCATTATGATGTCATAATGCAACATTCCATTATGATGTCATAATGCAAAATTCCATTATGATGTCATAATGCAAAATTCCATTATGATGTCATAATGTAACATTCCATTATGATGTCATAATGCAACATTCCATTATGATGTCATAATGCAAAATTCCATTATGATGTCATAATGCAAAATTCCATTATGATGTCATAATGTAACATTCCATTATGATGTCATAATGTAAAATTCCATTATGATGTCATAAAGCAACATTCCATTATGATGTCATAACGCAAAATTCCATTATGATGTCATAAAGCAACATTCCATTATGATGTCATAACGCAAAATTCCATTATGATGTCATAATGCAAAACTCCATTATGATGTCATAATGCAAAACTCCATTATGATGTCATAATGCAGCATTCCATTATGATGTCGTAATGTAAAATTCCATTATGATGTCATAAAGCAACATTCCATTATGATGTCATAATGCAAAATTCCATTATGATGTCATAATGCAAAACTCCATTATGATGTCATAATGCAAAACTCCATTATGATGTCATAATGCAACATTCCATTATGATGTCATAATGCAAAACTCCATTATGATGTCATACTGCAACATTCCATTATGATGTCGTAATGCAAAATTCCATTTTGATGTCATAATGTAACATGCCATTATGATGTCATAATGCAAAATTCCATTATGATGTCATAATGTAAAATTCCATTATGATGTCATAATGCAAAATTCCATTATGATGTCATAATGCAAAACTCCATTATGATGTCATAATGCAAAACTCCATTATGATGTCATAATGCAAAATTCCATTATGATGTCATAATCCAAAACTCAATTATGATGTCATAATGCAAAATTCCATTATGATGTCATAATGCAAAATTCCATTATGATGTCATAATGCAAAATTCCATTATGATGTCATACTGCAAAATTCCATTATGATGTCATAATGTAACATTCCATTATGATGTCATAATGCAACATTCCATTATGATGTCATAATGCAAAATTCCATTATGATGTCATAATGCAAAATTCCATTATGATGTCATAATGTAGCATTCCATTATGATGTCATAATGCAAAATTCCATTATGATGTCATAATGTAACATGCCATTATGATGTCATAATGCAAAATTCCATTATGATGTCATAATGTAAAATTCCATTATGATGTCATAATGCAAAATTCCATTATGATGTCATAATGCAAAATTCCATTATGATGTCATAATGCAAAATTCCATTATGATGTCATAATGCAAAATTCCATTATGATGTCATAATGCAAAATTCCATTATGATGTCATAATGTAAAATTCCATTATGATGTCATAATGCAAAATTCCATTATGATGTCATAATGTAAAATTCCATTATGATGTCATAATGTAAAATTCCATTATGATGTCATAATGTAAAATTCCATTATGATGTCATAATGCAAAATTCCATTATGATGTCATAATGCAAAATTCCATTATGATGTCATAATGCAAAACTCCATTAAGATGTCATAATGTAACATTCCATTATGATGTCATAATGCAACATTCCATTATGATGTCATAATGCAAAATTCCATTATGATGTCATAATGCAAAATTCCATTATGATGTCATAATGCAAAATTCCATTATGATGTCATAATGTAACATTCCATTATGATGTCATAATGCAACATTCCATTATGATGTCATAATGCAACATTCCATTATGATGTCATAATGCAAAATTCCATTATGATGTCATAATGCAAAATTCCATTATGATGTCATAATGTAACATTCCATTATGATGTCATAATGCAAAATTCCATTATGATGTCATAATGTAACATGCCATTATGATGTCATAATGCAAAATTCCATTATGATGTCATAATGTAAAATTCCATTATGATGTCATAATGCAAAATTCCATTATGATGTCATAATGCAAAATTCCATTATGATGTCATAATGCAAAATTCCATTATGATGTCATAATGCAAAATTCCATTATGATGTCATAATGTAAAATTCCATTATGATGTCATAATGCAAAATTCCATTATGATGTCATAATGTAAAATTCCATTATGATGTCATAATGTAAAATTCCATTATGATGTCATAATGTAAAATTCCATTATGATGTCATAATGCAAAATTCCATTATGATGTCATAATGCAAAATTCCATTATGATGTCATAATGCAAAACTCCATTATGATGTCATAATGAAAAACTCCATTATGATGTCATAATGCAAAACTCCATTATGATGTCATAATCCAAAACTCAATTATGATGTCATAATGCAAAATTCCATTATGATGTCATAATGCAAAATTCCATTATGATGTCATAATGCAAAATTCCATAATGATGTCATAATGCAACATTCCATTATGATGTCATAATGTAACATTCCATTATGATGTCATAATGCAACATTCCATTATGATGTCATAATGCAACATTCCATTATGATGTCATAATGCAAAATTCCATTATGATGTCATAATGCAACATTCCATTATGATGTCATAATGCAACATTCCATTATGATGTCATAATGCAAAATTCCATTATGATGTCATAATGCAAAATTCCATTATGATGTCATAATGTAACGATGTCATAATGCAAAATTCCATTATGATGTCATAATGTAACATTCCATTATGATGTCATAATGCAAAATTCCATTATGATGTCATAATGCAAAATTCCATTATGATGTCATAATGCAAAATTCCATTATGATGTCATAATGTAACATTCCATTATGATGTCATAATGCAAAATTCCATTATGATGTCATAATGTAAAATTCCATTATGATGTCATAATGCAAAAATTCCATTATGATGTCATAATGCAAAATTCCATTATGATGTCATAATGTAAAATTCCATTATGATGTCATAATGCAAAATTCCATTATGATGTCATAATGCAAAATTCCATTATGATGTCATAATGTAAAATTCCATTATGATGTCATAATGCAAAATTCCATTATGATGTCATAATGTAAAATTCCATTATGATGTCATAATGCAACATTCCATTATGATGTCATAATGCAAAATTCCATTATGATGTCATAATGTAAAATTCCATTATGATGTCATAATGCAAAAATTCCATTATGATGTCATAATGCAAAATTCCATTATGATGTCATAATGTAAAATTCCATTATGATGTCATAATGCAAAATTCCATTATGATGTCATAATGCAAAATTCCATTATGATGTCATAACGTAAAATTCCATTATGATGTCATAATGCAAAATTCCATTATGATGTCATAATGTAAAATTCCATTATGATGTCATAATGCAACATTCCATTATGATGTCGTAATGCAAAATTCCATTATGATGTCATAATGTAACATGCCATTATGATGTCATAATGCAAAATTCCATTATGATGTCATAATGTAAAATTCCATTATGATGTCATAATGCAAAATTCCATTATGATGTCATAATGCAAAATTCCATTATGATGTCATAATGCAAAATTCCATTATGATGTCATAATGCAAAATTCCATTATGATGGCATAATGCAAAATTCCATTATGATGGCATAATGCAAAATTCCATTATGATGTCATAATGCAACATTCCATTATGATGTCGTAATGTAAAATTCCATTATGATGTCATAACGTAAAATTCCATTATGATGTCATAATGCAACATTCCATTATGATGTCGTAATGCAAAATTCCATTATGATGTCATAATGTAACATGCCATTATGATGTCATAATGCAAAATTCCATTATGATGTCATAATGTAAAATTCCATTATGATGTCATAATGCAAAATTCCATTATGATGTCATAATGCAAAATTCCATTATGATGTCATAATGTAACATTCCATTATGATGTCATAATGTAAAATTCCATTATGATGTCATAAAGCAACATTCCATTATGATGTCATAACGCAAAATTCCATTATGATGTCATAATGCAAAACTCCATTATGATGTCATAATGCAAAACTCCATTATGATGTCATTAAGCAGCATTCCATTATGATGTCGTAATGTAAAATTCCATTATGATGTCATAAAGCAACATTCCATTATGATGTCATAAAGCAACATTCCATTATGATGTCATAATGCAAAATTCCATTATGATGTCATAATGCAAAATTCCATTATGATGTCATAATGCAAAACTCCATTATGATGTCATAATGCAACATTCCATTATGATGTCATAATGCAAAACTCCATTATGATGTCATACTGCAACATTCCATTATGATGTCGTAATGCAAAATTCCATTTTGATGTCATAATGTAACATGCCATTATGATGTCATAATGCAAAATTCCATTATGATGTCATAATGTAAAATTCCATTATGATGTCATAATGCAAAATTCCATTATGATGTCATAATGCAAAACTCCATTATGATGTCATAATGCAAAACTCCATTATGATGTCATAATGCAAAATTCCATTATGATGTCATAATCCAAAACTCAATTATGATGTCATAATGCAAAATTCCATTATGATGTCATAATGCAAAATTCCATTATGATGTCATAATGCAAAATTCCATTATGATGTCATAATGCAAAATTCCATTATGATGTCATAATGTAACATTCCATGATGATGTCATAATGCAACATTCCATTATGATGTCATAATGCAAAATTCCATTATGATGTCATAATGCAAAATTCCATTATGATGTCATAATGTAGCATTCCATTATGATGTCATAATGCAAAATTCCATTATGATGTCATAATGTAACATGCCATTATGATGTCATAATGCAAAATTCCATTATGATGTCATAATGTAAAATTCCATTATGATGTCATAATGCAAAATTCCATTATGATGTCATAATGCAAAATTCCATTATGATGTCATAATGCAAAATTCCATTATGATGTCATAATGCAAAATTCCATTATGATGTCATAATGCAAAATTCCATTATGATGTCATAATGTAAAATTCCATTATGATGTCATAATGCAAAATTCCATTATGATGTCATAATGTAAAATTCCATTATGATGTCATAATGTAAAATTCCATTATGATGTCATAATGTAAAATTCCATTATGATGTCATAATGCAAAATTCCATTATGATGTCATAATGCAAAATTCCATTATGATGTCATAATGCAAAACTCCATTATGATGTCATAATGCAAAACTCCATTATGATGTCATAATGCAAAATTCCATTATGATGTCATAATCCAAAACTCAATTATGATGTCATAATGCAAAATTCCATTATGATGTCATAATGCAAAATTCCATTATGATGTCATAATGCAAAATTCCATTATGATGTCATAATGCAAAATTCCATTATGATGTCATAATGTAACATTCCATTATGATGTCATAATGCAACATTCCATTATGATGTCATAATGCAAAATTCCATTATGATGTCATAATGCAAAATTCCATTATGATGTCATAATGTAACATTCCATTATGATGTCATAATGCAACATTCCATTATGATGTCATAATGCAACATTCCATTATGATGTCATAATGCAAAATTCCATTATGATGTCATAATGCAAAATTCCATTATGATGTCATAATGTAACATTCCATTATGATGTCATAATGCAAAATTCCATTATGATGTCATAATGTAACATGCCATTATGATGTCATAATGTAACATTCCATTATGATGTCATAATGTAAAATTCCATTATGATGTCATAATGCAAAATTCCATTATGATGTCATAATGCAAAACTCCATTATGATTTCATAATGCAACATTCCATTATGATGTTGTAATGCAAAATTCCATTATGATGTCATAATGCAAAATTCCATTATGATGTCATAATGTAACATGCCATTATGATGTCATAATGCAAAATTCCATTATGATGTCATAATGTAAAATTCCATTATGATGTCATAATGCAAAATTCCATTATGATGTCATAATGCAAAATTCCATTATGATGTCATAATGTAACATTCCATTATGATGTCATAATGCAACATTCCATTGTGATGTCATAATGTAACATTCCATTATGATGTCATAATGCAAAATTCCATTATGATGTCATAATGTAAAATTCCATTATGATGTCATAATGCAAAAATTCCATTATGATGTCATAATGCAAAATTCCATTATGATGTCATAATGCAACATTCCATTATGATGTCATAATGCAACATTCCATTATGATGTCATAATGCAACATTCCATTATGATGTCATAATGCAACATTCCATTATGATGTCATAATGTAAAATTCCATTATGATGTCATAATGTAACATTCCATTATGATGTCATAATGCAACATTCCATTATGATGTCATAATGCAAAATTCCATTATGATGTCATAATGCAAAATTCCATTATGATGTCATAATGTAACATTCCATTATGATGTCATAATGCAACATTCCATTATGATGGCATAATGCAAAATTCCATTATGATGGCATAATGCAAAATTCCATTATGATGTCATAATGTAACATTCCATTATGATGTCATAATGCAAAATTCCATTATGCTGTCATAATGTAACATTCCATTATGATGTCATAATGCAAAATTCCATTATGATGTCATAATGTAACATTCCATTATGATGTCATAATGCAACATTCCATTATGATGTCATAATGCAAAATTCCATTATGATGTCATAATGCAAAATTCCATTATGATGTCATAATGTAACATTCCATTATGATGTCATAATGCAAAATTCCATTATGATGTCATAATGTAACATTCCATTATGATGTCATAATGCAAAATTCCATTATGATGTCATAATGCAAAATTCCATTATGATGTCATAATGTAACATTCCATTATGATGTCATAATGCAAAATTCCATTATGATGTCATAATGCAAAATTCCATTATGATGTCATAATGCAAAATTCCATTATGATGTCATAATGCAAAATTCCATTATGATGTCATAATGCAAAATTCCATTATGATGTCATAATGTAACATTCCATTATGATGTCATAATGCAAAATTCCATTATGATGTCATAATGCAAAATTCCATTATGATGTCATAATGCAAAATTCCATTATGATGTCATAATGTAACATTCCATTATGATGTCATAATGTAAAATTCCATTATGATGTCATAATGCAAAATTCCATTATGATGTCATAATGCAACATTCCATTATGATGTCATAATGCAAAATTCCATTATGATGTCATAATATAGAATTCCATTATGATGTCATAATGCAAAATTCCATTATGATGTCATAATGCAAAATTCCATTATGATGTCATAATGTAAAATTCCATTATGAGCTCATAATTTAAATTCCATTATGATGTCATAATGTAAAATTCCATTATGATGTCATAATGTAAATTCCATTATGATGTCATAATGCAAAATTCTATTATGATGTCATAATGTAACATTCCATTATGTCATAATGCAAAATTCCATTATGATGTCATAATGCAAAATTCCATTATGATGTCATAATGCAAAACTCCATTATGATGTCATAATGCAAAACTCCATTATGATGTCATAATGCAAAATTCCATTATGATGTCATAATCCAAAACTCAATTATGATGTCATAATGCAAAATTCCATTATGATGTCATAATGCAAAATTCCATTATGATGTCATAATGCAAAATTCCATTATGATGTCATAATGCAAAATTCCATTATGATGTCATAATGCAAAATTCCATTATGATGTCATAATGTAAAATTCCATTATGATGTCATAATGTAAAATTCCATTATGATGTCATAATGTAACATTCCATTATGATGTCATAATGCAAAATTCCATTATGATGTCATAATGCAAAATTCCATTATGATGTCATAATGCAAAATTCCATTATGATGTCATAATGTAACATTCCATTATGATGTCATAATGTAAAATTCCATTATGATGTCATAATGCAAAATTCCATTATGATGTCATAATGCAACATTCCATTATGATGTCATAATGCAAAATTCCATTATGATGTCATAATATAGAATTCCATTATGATGTCATAATGCAAAATTCCATTATGATGTCATAATGCAAAATTCCATTATGATGTCATAATGTAAAATTCCATTATGATGTCATAATGCAAAATTCCATTATGATGTCATAATGTAAAATTCCATTATGATGTCATAATGTAAAATTCCATTATGATGTCATAATGTAAAATTCCATTATGATGTCATAATGCAAAATTCCATTATGATGTCATAATGCAAAATTCCATTATGATGTCATAATGCAAAACTCCATTATGATGTCATAATGCAAAACTCCATTATGATGTCATAATGCAAAATTCCATTATGATGTCATAATCCAAAACTCAATTATGATGTCATAATGCAAAATTCCATTATGATGTCATAATGCAAAATTCCATTATGATGTCATAATGCAAAATTCCATTATGATGTCATAATGCAAAATTCCATTATGATGTCATAATGCAAAATTCCATTATGATGTCATAATGTAACATTCCATTATGATGTCATAATGCAACATTCCATTATGATGTCATAATGCAAAATTCCATTATGATGTCATAATGCAAAATTCCATTATGATGTCATAATGTAACATTCCATTATGATGTCATAATGCAAAATTCCATTATGATGTCATAATGTAACATTCCATTATGATGTCATAATGCAAAATTCCATTATGATGTCATAATGTAACATTCCATTATGATGTCATAATGCAAAATTCCATTATGATGTCATAATGTAAAATTCCATTATGATGTCATAATGCAAAATTCCATTATGATGTCATAATGTAAAATTCCATTATGATGTCATAATGTAAAATTCCATTATGATGTCATAATGTAAAATTCCATTATGATGTCATAATGCAAAATTCCATTATGATGTCATAATGCAAAATTCCATTATGATGTCATAATGCAAAACTCCATTATGATGTCATAATGCAAAACTCCATTATGATGTCATAATGCAAAATTCCATTATGATGTCATAATCCAAAACTCAATTATGATGTCATAATGCAAAATTCCATTATGATGTCATAATGCAAAATTCCATTATGATGTCATAATGCAAAATTCCATTATGATGTCATAATGCAAAATTCCATTATGATGTCATAATGCAAAATTCCATTATGATGTCATAATGTAACATTCCATTATGATGTCATAATGCAACATTCCATTATGATGTCATAATGCAAAATTCCATTATGATGTCATAATGCAAAATTCCATTATGATGTCATAATGTAACATTCCATTATGATGTCATAATGCAACATTCCATTATGATGTCATAATGCAACATTCCATTATGATGTCATAATGCAAAATTCCATTATGATGTCATAATGCAAAATTCCATTATGATGTCATAATGTAACATTCCATTATGATGTCATAATGCAAAATTCCATTATGATGTCATAATGTAACATGCCATTATGATGTCATAATGTAACATTCCATTATGATGTCATAATGTAAAATTCCATTATGATGTCATAATGCAAAATTCCATTATGATGTCATAATGCAAAACTCCATTATGATTTCATAATGCAACATTCCATTATGATGTCGTAATGCAAAATTCCATTATGATGTCATAATGTAACATGCCATTATGATGTCATAATGCAAAATTCCATTATGATGTCATAATGTAAAATTCCATTATGATGTCATAATGCAAAATTCCATTATGATGTCATAATGCAAAATTCCATTATGATGTCATAATGCAAAATTCCATTATGATGTCATAATGCAAAATTCCATTATGATGTCATAATGTAACATTCCATTATGATGTCATAATGCAAAACTCCATTATGATGTCATAATGCAAAACTCCATTATGATGTCATAATGCAAAATTCCATTATGATGTCATAATGTAAAATTCCATTATGATGTCATAATCCAAAACTCAATTATGATGTCATAATGTAAAATTCCATTATGATGTCATAATGCAAAATTCCATTATGATGTCATAATGCAAAATTCCATTATGATGTCATAATGCAAAATTCCATTATGATGTCATAATGCAACATTCCATTATGATGTCATAATGCAAAATTCCATTATGATGTCATAATGCAAAATTCCATTATGATGTCATAATGCAAAATTCCATTATGATGTCATAATGCAACATTCCATTATGATGTCATAATGCAACATTCCATTATGATGTCATAATGCAAAATTCCATTATGATGTCATAATGCAAAATTCCATTATGATGTCATAATGTAACATTCCATTATGATGTCATAATGCAACATTCCATTATGATGTCATAATGCAACATTCCATTATGATGTCATAATGCAAAATTCCATTATGATGTCATAATGCAAAATTCCATTATGATGTCATAATGTAACATTCCATTATGATGTCATAATGCAAAATTCCATTATGATGTCATAATGTAACATGCCATTATGATGTCATAATGCAAAATTCCATTATGATGTCATAATGTAAAATTCCATTATGATGTCATAATGCAAAATTCCATTATGATGTCATAATGCAAAATTCCATTATGATGTCATAATGCAAAATTCCATTATGATGTCATAATGCAAAATTCCATTATGATGTCATAATGTAAAATTCCATTATGATGTCATAATGCAAAATTCCATTATGATGTCATAATGTAAAATTCCATTATGATGTCATAATGTAAAATTCCATTATGATGTCATAATGTAAAATTCCATTATGATGTCATAATGTAAAATTCCATTATGATGTCATAATGCAAAATTCCATTATGATGTCATAATGCAAAATTCCATTATGATGTCATAATGCAAAACTCCATTATGATGTCATAATGAAAAACTCCATTATGATGTCATAATGCAAAATTCCATTATGATGTCATAATCCAAAACTCAATTATGATGTCATAATGCAAAATTCCATTATGATGTCATAATGCAAAATTCCATTATGATGTCATAATGCAAAATTCCATTATGATGTCATAATGCAAAATTCCATTATGATGTCATAATGCAAAATTCCATAATGATGTCATAATGCAACATTCCATTATGATGTCATAATGTAACATTCCATTATGATGTCATAATGCAACATTCCATTATGATGTCATAATGCAAAATTCCATTATGATGTCATAATGCAAAATTCCATTATGATGTCATAATGCAACATTCCATTATGATGTCATAATGCAACATTCCATTATGATGTCATAATGCAAAATTCCATTATGATGTCATAATGCAAAATTCCATTATGATGTCATAATGTAAAATTCCATTATGATGTCATAATGTAAAATTCCATTATGATGTCATAATGCAAAATTCCATTATGAGGTCATAATGCAAAATTCCATTATGATGTCATAATGCAAAATTCCATTATGATGTCATAATGTAAAATTCCCTTTTGATGTCATAATGTAAAATTCCATTATGATGTCATAATGCAAAATTCCATTATGATGTCATAATGTAAAATTCCATTATGATGTCATAATGCAAAATTCCATTATGATGTCATAATGTAAAATTCCATTATGATGTCATAATGCAAAATTCCATTATGATGTCATAATGCAAAATTCCATTATGATGTCATAATGTAAAATTCCATTATGATGTCATAATGTAAAATTCCATTATGATGTCATAATGTAAAATTCCATTATGATGTCATAATGCAAAATTCCATTATGATGTCATAATGCAAAATTCCATTATGATGTCATAATGCAAAACTCCATTATGATGTCATAATGAAAAACTCCATTATGATGTCATAATGCAAAATTCCATTATGATGTCATAATCCAAAACTCAATTATGATGTCATAATGCAAAATTCCATTATGATGTCATAATGCAAAATTCCATTATGATGTCATAATGCAAAATTCCATAATGATGTCATAATGCAACATTCCATTATGATGTCATAATGTAACATTCCATTATGATGTCATAATGCAACATTCCATTATGATGTCATAATGCAAAATTCCATTATGATGTCATAATGCAAAATTCCATTATGATGTCATAATGCAACATTCCATTATGATGTCATAATGCAACATTCCATTATGATGTCATAATGCAACATTCCATTATGATGTCATAATGCAAAATTCCATTATGATGTCATAATGTAACGATGTCATAATGCAAAATTCCATTATGATGTCATAATGTAACATTCCATTATGATGTCATAATGCAAAATTCCATTATGATGTCATAATGCAAAATTCCATTATGATGTCATAATGCAAAATTCCATTATGATGTCATAATGCAAAACTCCATTATGATGTCATAATGCAAAACTCCATTATGATGTCATAATGCAAAACTCCATTATGATGTCATAATGCAAAATTCCATTATGATGTCATAATGTAAAATTCCATTATGATGTCATAATCCAAAACTCAATTATGATGTCATAATGTAAAATTCCATTATGATGTCATAATGCAAAATTCCATTATGATGTCATAATGCAAAATTCCATTATGATGTCATAATGCAAAATTCCATTATGATGTCATAATGCAAAATTCCATTATGATGTCATAATGCAACATTCCATTATGATGTCATAATGCAAAATTCCATTATGATGTCATAATGCAAAATTCCATTATGATGTCATAATGTAACATTCCATTATGATGTCATAATGCAACATTCCATTATGATGTCATAATGCAAAATTCCATTATGATGTCATAATGCAAAATTCCATTATGATGTCATAATGTAACATTCCATTATGATGTCATAATGTAAAATTCCATTATGATGTCATAAAGCAACATTCCATTATGATGTCATAACGCAAAATTCCATTATGATGTCATAATGCAAAACTCCATTATGATGTCATAATGCAAAACTCCATTATGATGTCATAATGCAGCATTCCATTATGATGTCGTAATGTAAAATTCCATTATGATTTCATAAAGCAACATTCCATTATGATGTCATAATGCAAAATTCCATTATGATGTCATAATGCAAAATTCCATTATGATGTCATAATGCAAAACTCCATTATGATGTCATAATGCAACATTCCATTATGATGTCATAATGCAAAACTCCATTATGATGTCATACTGCAACATTCCATTATGATGTCGTAATGCAAAATTCCATTTTGATGTCATAATGCAACATGCCATTATGATGTCATAATGCAAAATTCCATTATGATGTCATAATGTAAAATTCCATTATGATGTCATAATGCAAAATTCCATTATGATGTCATAATGCAAAACTCCATTATGATGTCATAATGCAAAACTCCATTATGATGTCATAATGCAAAATTCCATTATGATGTCATAATCCAAAACTCAATTATGATGTCATAATGCAAAATTCCATTATGATGTCATTATGCAAAATTCCATTATGATGTCATAATGCAAAATTCCATTATGATGTCATAATGCAAAATTCCATTATGATGTCATAATGCAAAACTCCATTATGATGTCATAATGAAAAACTCCATTATGATGTCATAATGCAAAATTCCATTATGATGTCATAATCCAAAACTCAATTATGATGTCATAATGCAAAATTCCATTATGATGTCATAATGCAAAATTCCATTATGATGTCATAATGCAAAATTCCATAATGATGTCATAATGCAACATTCCATTATGATGTCATAATGTAACATTCCATTATGATGTCATAATGCAACATTCCATTATGATGTCATAATGCAAAATTCCATTATGATGTCATAATGCAAAATTCCATTATGATGTCATAATGCAACATTCCATTATGATGTCATAATGCAACATTCCATTATGATGTCATAATGCAAAATTCCATTATGATGTCATAATGCAAAATTCCATTATGATGTCATAATGTAACGATGTCATAATGCAAAATTCCATTATGATGTCATAATGTAACATTCCATTATGATGTCATAATGCAAAATTCCATTATGATGTCATAATGCAAAATTCCATTATGATGTCATAATGCAAAATTCCATTATGATGTCATAATGCAAAACTCCATTATGATGTCATAATGCAAAACTCCATTATGATGTCATAATGCAAAACTCCATTATGATGTCATAATGCAAAATTCCATTATGATGTCATAATGTAAAATTCCATTATGATGTCATAATCCAAAACTCAATTATGATGTCATAATGTAAAATTCCATTATGATGTCATAATGCAAAATTCCATTATGATGTCATAATGCAAAATTCCATTATGATGTAATAATGCAAAATTCCATTATGATGTCATAATGCAACATTCCATTATGATGTCATAATGCAAAATTCCATTATGATGTCATAATGCAAAATTCCATTATGATGTCATAATGTAACATTCCATTATGATGTCATAATGCAACATTCCATTATGATGTCATAATGCAAAATTCCATTATGATGTCATAATGCAAAATTCCATTATGATGTCATAATGTAACATTCCATTATGATGTCATAATGTAAAATTCCATTATGATGTCATAAAGCAACATTCCATTATGATGTCATAACGCAAAATTCCATTATGATGTCATAATGCAAAACTCCATTATGATGTCATAATGCAAAACTCCATTATGATGTCATAATGCAGCATTCCATTATGATGTCGTAATGTAAAATTCCATTATGATTTCATAAAGCAACATTCCATTATGATGTCATAATGCAAAATTCCATTATGATGTCATAATGCAAAATTCCATTATGATGTCATAATGCAAAACTCCATTATGATGTCATAATGCAACATTCCATTATGATGTCATAATGCAAAACTCCATTATGATGTCATACTGCAACATTCCATTATGATGTCGTAATGCAAAATTCCATTTTGATGTCATAATGTAACATGCCATTATGATGTCATAATGCAAAATTCCATTATGATGTCATAATGTAAAATTCCATTATGATGTCATAATGCAAAATTCCATTATGATGTCATAATGCAAAACTCCATTATGATGTCATAATGCAAAACTCCATTATGATGTCATAATGCAAAATTCCATTATGATGTCATAATCCAAAACTCAATTATGATGTCATAATGCAAAATTCCATTATGATGTCATTATGCAAAATTCCATTATGATGTCATAATGCAAAATTCCATTATGATGTCATAATGCAAAATTCCATTATGATGTCATAATGCAAAACTCCATTATGATGTCATAATGAAAAACTCCATTATGATGTCATAATGCAAAATTCCATTATGATGTCATAATCCAAAACTCAATTATGATGTCATAATGCAAAATTCCATTATGATGTCATAATGCAAAATTCCATTATGATGTCATAATGCAAAATTCCATAATGATGTCATAATGCAACATTCCATTATGATGTCATAATGTAACATTCCATTATGATGTCATAATGCAACATTCCATTATGATGTCATAATGCAAAATTCCATTATGATGTCATAATGCAAAATTCCATTATGATGTCATAATGCAACATTCCATTATGATGTCATAATGCAACATTCCATTATGATGTCATAATGCAAAATTCCATTATGATGTCATAATGCAAAATTCCATTATGATGTCATAATGTAACGATGTCATAATGCAAAATTCCATTATGATGTCATAATGTAACATTCCATTATGATGTCATAATGCAAAATTCCATTATGATGTCATAATGCAAAATTCCATTATGATGTCATAATGCAAAATTCCATTATGATGTCATAATGCAAAACTCCATTATGATGTCATAATGCAAAACTCCATTATGATGTCATAATGCAAAACTCCATTATGATGTCATAATGCAAAATTCCATTATGATGTCATAATGTAAAATTCCATTATGATGTCATAATCCAAAACTCAATTATGATGTCATAATGTAAAATTCCATTATGATGTCATAATGCAAAATTCCATTATGATGTCATAATGCAAAATTCCATTATGATGTCATAATGCAAAATTCCATTATGATGTCATAATGCAACATTCCATTATGATGTCATAATGCAAAATTCCATTATGATGTCATAATGCAAAATTCCATTATGATGTCATAATGTAACATTCCATTATGATGTCATAATGCAACATTCCATTATGATGTCATAATGCAAAATTCCATTATGATGTCATAATGCAAAATTCCATTATGATGTCATAATGTAACATTCCATTATGATGTCATAATGTAAAATTCCATTATGATGTCATAAAGCAACATTCCATTATGATGTCATAACGCAAAATTCCATTATGATGTCATAATGCAAAACTCCATTATGATGTCATAATGCAAAACTCCATTATGATGTCATAATGCAGCATTCCATTATGATGTCGTAATGTAAAATTCCATTATGATTTCATAAAGCAACATTCCATTATGATGTCATAATGCAAAATTCCATTATGATGTCATAATGCAAAATTCCATTATGATGTCATAATGCAAAACTCCATTATGATGTCATAATGCAACATTCCATTATGATGTCATAATGCAAAACTCCATTATGATGTCATACTGCAACATTCCATTATGATGTCGTAATGCAAAATTCCATTTTGATGTCATAATGTAACATGCCATTATGATGTCATAATGCAAAATTCCATTATGATGTCATAATGTAAAATTCCATTATGATGTCATAATGCAAAATTCCATTATGATGTCATAATGCAAAACTCCATTATGATGTCATAATGCAAAACTCCATTATGATGTCATAATGCAAAATTCCATTATGATGTCATAATCCAAAACTCAATTATGATGTCATAATGCAAAATTCCATTATGATGTCATTATGCAAAATTCCATTATGATGTCATAATGCAAAATTCCATTATGATGTCATAATGCAAAATTCCATTATGATGTCATAATGTAACATTCCATTATGATGTCATAATGCAACATTCCATTATGATGTCATAATGCAAAATTCCATTATGATGTCATAATGCAAAATTCCATTATGATGTCATAATGTAGCATTCCATTATGATGTCATAATGCAAAATTCCATTATGATGTCATAATGTAACATGCCATTATGATGTCATAATGCAAAATTCCATTATGATGTCATAATGTAAAATTCCATTATGATGTCATAATGCAAAATTCCATTATGATGTCATAATGCAAAATTCCATTATGATGTCATAATGCAAAATTCCATTATGATGTCATAATGCAAAATTCCATTATGATGTCATAATGCAAAATTCCATTATGATGTCATAATGTAAAATCCCATTATGATGTCATAATGCAAAATTCCATTATGATGTCATAATGTAAAATTCCATTATGATGTCATAATGTAAAATTCCATTATGATGTCATAATGTAAAATTCCATTATGATGTCATAATGCAAAATTCCATTATGATGTCATAATGCAAAATTCCATTATGATGTCATAATGCAAAACTCCATTATGATGTCATAATGCAAAACTCCATTATGATGTCATAATGCAAAATTCCATTATGATGTCATAATCCAAAACTCAATTATGATGTCATAATGCAAAATTCCATTATGATGTCATAATGCAAAATTCCATTATGATGTCATAATGCAAAATTCCATTATGATGTCATAATGCAAAATTCCATTATGATGTCATAATGTAACATTCCATTATGATGTCATAATGCAACATTCCATTATGATGTCATAATGCAAAATTCCATTATGATGTCATAATGCAAAATTCCATTATGATGTCATAATGTAACATTCCATTATGATGTCATAATGCAACATTCCATTATGATGTCATAATGCAACATTCCATTATGATGTCATAATGCAAAATTCCATTATGATGTCATAATGCAAAATTCCATTATGATGTCATAATGCAAAATTCCATTATGATGTCATAATGTAACATTCCATTATGATGTCATAATGCAAAATTCCATTATGATGTCATAATGTAACATGCCATTATGATGTCATAATGCAAAATTCCATTATGATGTCATAATGTAAAATTCCATTATGATGTCATAATGCAAAATTCCATTATGATGTCATAATGCAAAATTCCATTATGATGTCATAATGCAAAATTCCATTATGATGTCATAATGTAAAATTCCATTATGATGTCATAATGGAAAATTCCATTATGATGTCATAATGTAAAATTCCATTATGATGTCATAATGTAAAATTCCATTATGATGTCATAATGTAAAATTCCATTATGATGTCATAATGCAAAATTCCATTATGATGTCATAATGCAAAATTCCATTATGATGTCATAATGCAAAACTCCATTATGATGTCATAATGCAAAACTCCATTATGATGTCATAATGCAAAATTCCATTATGATGTCATAATCCAAAACTCAATTATGATGTCATAATGCAAAATTCCATTATGATGTCATAATGCAAAATTCCATTATGATGTCATAATATAGAATTCCATTATGATGTCATAATGCAAAATTCCATTATGATGTCATAATGCAAAATTCCATTATGATGTCATAATGTAAAATTCCATTATGAGCTCATAATTTAAATTCCATTATGATGTCATAATGTAAAATTCCATTATGATGTCATAATGTAAATTCCATTATGATGTCATAATGCAAAATTCTATTATGATGTCATAATGTAACATTCCATTATGTCATAATGCAAAATTCCATTATGATGTCATAATGCAAAATTCCATTATGATGTCATAATGCAAAACTCCATTATGATGTCATAATGCAAAACTCCATTATGATGTCATAATGCAAAATTCCATTATGATGTCATAATCCAAAACTCAATTATGATGTCATAATGCAAAATTCCATTATGATGTCATAATGCAAAATTCCATTATGATGTCATAATGCAAAATTCCATTATGATGTCATAATGCAAAATTCCATTATGATGTCATAATGCAAAATTCCATTATGATGTCATAATGTAAAATTCCATTATGATGTCATAATGTAAAATTCCATTATGATGTCATAATGTAACATTCCATTATGATGTCATAATGCAAAATTCCATTATGATGTCATAATGCAAAATTCCATTATGATGTCATAATGCAAAATTCCATTATGATGTCATAATGTAACATTCCATTATGATGTCATAATGTAAAATTCCATTATGATGTCATAATGCAAAATTCCATTATGATGTCATAATGCAACATTCCATTATGATGTCATAATGCAAAATTCCATTATGATGTCATAATATAGAATTCCATTATGATGTCATAATGCAAAATTCCATTATGATGTCATAATGCAAAATTCCATTATGATGTCATAATGTAAAATTCCATTATGATGTCATAATGCAAAATTCCATTATGATGTCATAATGTAAAATTCCATTATGATGTCATAATGTAAAATTCCATTATGATGTCATAATGTAAAATTCCATTATGATGTCATAATGCAAAATTCCATTATGATGTCATAATGCAAAATTCCATTATGATGTCATAATGCAAAACTCCATTATGATGTCATAATGCAAAACTCCATTATGATGTCATAATGCAAAATTCCATTATGATGTCATAATCCAAAACTCAATTATGATGTCATAATGCAAAATTCCATTATGATGTCATAATGCAAAATTCCATTATGATGTCATAATGCAAAATTCCATTATGATGTCATAATGCAAAATTCCATTATGATGTCATAATGCAAAATTCCATTATGATGTCATAATGTAACATTCCATTATGATGTCATAATGCAACATTCCATTATGATGTCATAATGCAAAATTCCATTATGATGTCATAATGCAAAATTCCATTATGATGTCATAATGTAACATTCCATTATGATGTCATAATGCAAAATTCCATTATGATGTCATAATGTAACATTCCATTATGATGTCATAATGCAAAATTCCATTATGATGTCATAATGTAACATTCCATTATGATGTCATAATGCAAAATTCCATTATGATGTCATAATGTAAAATTCCATTATGATGTCATAATGCAAAATTCCATTATGATGTCATAATGTAAAATTCCATTATGATGTCATAATGTAAAATTCCATTATGATGTCATAATGTAAAATTCCATTATGATGTCATAATGCAAAATTCCATTATGATGTCATAATGCAAAATTCCATTATGATGTCATAATGCAAAACTCCATTATGATGTCATAATGCAAAATTCCATTATGATGTCATAATCCAAAACTCAATTATGATGTCATAATGCAAAATTCCATTATGATGTCATAATGCAAAATTCCATTATGATGTCATAATGCAAAATTCCATTATGATGTCATAATGCAAAATTCCATTATGATGTCATAATGCAAAATTCCATTATGATGTCATAATGTAACATTCCATTATGATGTCATAATGCAACATTCCATTATGATGTCATAATGCAAAATTCCATTATGATGTCATAATGCAAAATTCCATTATGATGTCATAATGTAACATTCCATTATGATGTCATAATGCAACATTCCATTATGATGTCATAATGCAACATTCCATTATGATGTCATAATGCAAAATTCCATTATGATGTCATAATGCAAAATTCCATTATGATGTCATAATGTAACATTCCATTATGATGTCATAATGCAAAATTCCATTATGATGTCATAATGTAACATGCCATTATGATGTCATAATGTAACATTCCATTATGATGTCATAATGTAAAATTCCATTATGATGTCATAATGCAAAATTCCATTATGATGTCATAATGCAAAACTCCATTATGATTTCATAATGCAACATTCCATTATGATGTCGTAATGCAAAATTCCATTATGATGTCATAATGTAACATGCCATTATGATGTCATAATGCAAAATTCCATTATGATGTCATAATGTAAAATTCCATTATGATGTCATAATGCAAAATTCCATTATGATGTCATAATGCAAAATTCCATTATGATGTCATAATGCAAAATTCCATTATGATGTCATAATGCAAAATTCCATTATGATGTCATAATGTAACATTCCATTATGATGTCATAATGCAAAACTCCATTATGATGTCATAATGCAAAACTCCATTATGATGTCATAATGCAAAACTCCATTATGATGTCATAATGCAAAATTCCATTATGATGTCATAATGTAAAATTCCATTATGATGTCATAATCCAAAACTCAATTATGATGTCATAATGTAAAATTCCATTATGATGTCATAATGCAAAATTCCATTATGATGTCATAATGCAAAATTCCATTATGATGTCATAATGCAAAATTCCATTATGATGTCATAATGCAACATTCCATTATGATGTCATAATGCAAAATTCCATTATGATGTCATAATGCAAAATTCCATTATGATGTCATAATGCAAAATTCCATTATGATGTCATAATGCAACATTCCATTATGATGTCATAATGCAACATTCCATTATGATGTCATAATGCAAAATTCCATTATGATGTCATAATGCAAAATTCCATTATGATGTCATAATGTAACATTCCATTATGATGTCATAATGCAACATTCCATTATGATGTCATAATGCAACATTCCATTATGATGTCATAATGCAAAATTCCATTATGATGTCATAATGCAAAATTCCATTATGATGTCATAATGTAACATTCCATTATGATGTCATAATGCAAAATTCCATTATGATGTCATAATGTAACATGCCATTATGATGTCATAATGCAAAATTCCATTATGATGTCATAATGTAAAATTCCATTATGATGTCATAATGCAAAATTCCATTATGATGTCATAATGCAAAATTCCATTATGATGTCATAATGCAAAATTCCATTATGATGTCATAATGCAAAATTCCATTATGATGTCATAATGTAAAATTCCATTATGATGTCATAATGCAAAATTCCATTATGATGTCATAATGTAAAATTCCATTATGATGTCATAATGTAAAATTCCATTATGATGTCATAATGTAAAATTCCATTATGATGTCATAATGTAAAATTCCATTATGATGTCATAATGCAAAATTCCATTATGATGTCATAATGCAAAATTCCATTATGATGTCATAATGCAAAACTCCATTATGATGTCATAATGAAAAACTCCATTATGATGTCATAATGCAAAATTCCATTATGATGTCATAATCCAAAACTCAATTATGATGTCATAATGCAAAATTCCATTATGATGTCATAATGCAAAATTCCATTATGATGTCATAATGCAAAATTCCATTATGATGTCATAATGCAAAATTCCATTATGATGTCATAATGCAAAATTCCATAATGATGTCATAATGCAACATTCCATTATGATGTCATAATGTAACATTCCATTATGATGTCATAATGCAACATTCCATTATGATGTCATAATGCAAAATTCCATTATGATGTCATAATGCAAAATTCCATTATGATGTCATAATGCAACATTCCATTATGATGTCATAATGCAACATTCCATTATGATGTCATAATGCAAAATTCCATTATGATGTCATAATGCAAAATTCCATTATGATGTCATAATGTAAAATTCCATTATGATGTCATAATGTAAAATTCCATTATGATGTCATAATGCAAAATTCCATTATGAGGTCATAATGCAAAATTCCATTATGATGTCATAATGCAAAATTCCATTATGATGTCATAATGTAAAATTCCCTTTTGATGTCATAATGTAAAATTCCATTATGATGTCATAATGCAAAATTCCATTATGATGTCATAATGTAAAATTCCATTATGATGTCATAATGCAAAATTCCATTATGATGTCATAATGTAAAATTCCATTATGATGTCATAATGCAAAATTCCATTATGATGTCATAATGCAAAATTCCATTATGATGTCATAATGTAAAATTCCATTATGATGTCATAATGTAAAATTCCATTATGATGTCATAATGTAAAATTCCATTATGATGTCATAATGCAAAATTCCATTATGATGTCATAATGCAAAATTCCATTATGATGTCATAATGCAAAACTCCATTATGATGTCATAATGAAAAACTCCATTATGATGTCATAATGCAAAATTCCATTATGATGTCATAATCCAAAACTCAATTATGATGTCATAATGCAAAATTCCATTATGATGTCATAATGCAAAATTCCATTATGATGTCATAATGCAAAATTCCATAATGATGTCATAATGCAACATTCCATTATGATGTCATAATGTAACATTCCATTATGATGTCATAATGCAACATTCCATTATGATGTCATAATGCAAAATTCCATTATGATGTCATAATGCAAAATTCCATTATGATGTCATAATGCAACATTCCATTATGATGTCATAATGCAACATTCCATTATGATGTCATAATGCAACATTCCATTATGATGTCATAATGCAAAATTCCATTATGATGTCATAATGTAACGATGTCATAATGCAAAATTCCATTATGATGTCATAATGTAACATTCCATTATGATGTCATAATGCAAAATTCCATTATGATGTCATAATGCAAAATTCCATTATGATGTCATAATGCAAAATTCCATTATGATGTCATAATGCAAAACTCCATTATGATGTCATAATGCAAAACTCCATTATGATGTCATAATGCAAAACTCCATTATGATGTCATAATGCAAAATTCCATTATGATGTCATAATGTAAAATTCCATTATGATGTCATAATCCAAAACTCAATTATGATGTCATAATGTAAAATTCCATTATGATGTCATAATGCAAAATTCCATTATGATGTCATAATGCAAAATTCCATTATGATGTCATAATGCAAAATTCCATTATGATGTCATAATGCAAAATTCCATTATGATGTCATAATGCAACATTCCATTATGATGTCATAATGCAAAATTCCATTATGATGTCATAATGCAAAATTCCATTATGATGTCATAATGTAACATTCCATTATGATGTCATAATGCAACATTCCATTATGATGTCATAATGCAAAATTCCATTATGATGTCATAATGCAAAATTCCATTATGATGTCATAATGTAACATTCCATTATGATGTCATAATGTAAAATTCCATTATGATGTCATAAAGCAACATTCCATTATGATGTCATAACGCAAAATTCCATTATGATGTCATAATGCAAAACTCCATTATGATGTCATAATGCAAAACTCCATTATGATGTCATAATGCAGCATTCCATTATGATGTCGTAATGTAAAATTCCATTATGATTTCATAAAGCAACATTCCATTATGATGTCATAATGCAAAATTCCATTATGATGTCATAATGCAAAATTCCATTATGATGTCATAATGCAAAACTCCATTATGATGTCATAATGCAACATTCCATTATGATGTCATAATGCAAAACTCCATTATGATGTCATACTGCAACATTCCATTATGATGTCGTAATGCAAAATTCCATTTTGATGTCATAATGCAACATGCCATTATGATGTCATAATGCAAAATTCCATTATGATGTCATAATGTAAAATTCCATTATGATGTCATAATGCAAAATTCCATTATGATGTCATAATGCAAAACTCCATTATGATGTCATAATGCAAAACTCCATTATGATGTCATAATGCAAAATTCCATTATGATGTCATAATCCAAAACTCAATTATGATGTCATAATGCAAAATTCCATTATGATGTCATTATGCAAAATTCCATTATGATGTCATAATGCAAAATTCCATTATGATGTCATAATGCAAAATTCCATTATGATGTCATAATGCAAAACTCCATTATGATGTCATAATGAAAAACTCCATTATGATGTCATAATGCAAAATTCCATTATGATGTCATAATCCAAAACTCAATTATGATGTCATAATGCAAAATTCCATTATGATGTCATAATGCAAAATTCCATTATGATGTCATAATGCAAAATTCCATAATGATGTCATAATGCAACATTCCATTATGATGTCATAATGTAACATTCCATTATGATGTCATAATGCAACATTCCATTATGATGTCATAATGCAAAATTCCATTATGATGTCATAATGCAAAATTCCATTATGATGTCATAATGCAACATTCCATTATGATGTCATAATGCAACATTCCATTATGATGTCATAATGCAAAATTCCATTATGATGTCATAATGCAAAATTCCATTATGATGTCATAATGCAAAATTCCATTATGATGTCATAATGCAAAACTCCATTATGATGTCATAATGCAAAACTCCATTATGATGTCATAATGCAAAACTCCATTATGATGTCATAATGCAAAATTCCATTATGATGTCATAATGTAAAATTCCATTATGATGTCATAATCCAAAACTCAATTATGATGTCATAATGTAAAATTCCATTATGATGTCATAATGCAAAATTCCATTATGATGTCATAATGCAAAATTCCATTATGATGTCATAATGCAAAATTCCATTATGATGTCATAATGCAACATTCCATTATGATGTCATAATGCAAAATTCCATTATGATGTCATAATGCAAAATTCCATTATGATGTCATAATGTAACATTCCATTATGATGTCATAATGCAACATTCCATTATGATGTCATAATGCAAAATTCCATTATGATGTCATAATGCAAAATTCCATTATGATGTCATAATGTAACATTCCATTATGATGTCATAATGTAAAATTCCATTATGATGTCATAAAGCAACATTCCATTATGATGTCATAACGCAAAATTCCATTATGATGTCATAATGCAAAACTCCATTATGATGTCATAATGCAAAACTCCATTATGATGTCATAATGCAGCATTCCATTATGATGTCGTAATGTAAAATTCCATTATGATTTCATAAAGCAACATTCCATTATGATGTCATAATGCAAAATTCCATTATGATGTCATAATGCAAAATTCCATTATGATGTCATAATGCAAAACTCCATTATGATGTCATAATGCAACATTCCATTATGATGTCATAATGCAAAACTCCATTATGATGTCATACTGCAACATTCCATTATGATGTCGTAATGCAAAATTCCATTTTGATGTCATAATGTAACATGCCATTATGATGTCATAATGCAAAATTCCATTATGATGTCATAATGTAAAATTCCATTATGATGTCATAATGCAAAATTCCATTATGATGTCATAATGCAAAACTCCATTATGATGTCATAATGCAAAACTCCATTATGATGTCATAATGCAAAATTCCATTATGATGTCATAATCCAAAACTCAATTATGATGTCATAATGCAAAATTCCATTATGATGTCATTATGCAAAATTCCATTATGATGTCATAATGCAAAATTCCATTATGATGTCATAATGCAAAATTCCATTATGATGTCATAATGTAACATTCCATTATGATGTCATAATGCAACATTCCATTATGATGTCATAATGCAAAATTCCATTATGATGTCATAATGCAAAATTCCATTATGATGTCATAATGTAGCATTCCATTATGATGTCATAATGCAAAATTCCATTATGATGTCATAATGTAACATGCCATTATGATGTCATAATGCAAAATTCCATTATGATGTCATAATGTAAAATTCCATTATGATGTCATAATGCAAAATTCCATTATGATGTCATAATGCAAAATTCCATTATGATGTCATAATGCAAAATTCCATTATGATGTCATAATGCAAAATTCCATTATGATGTCATAATGCAAAATTCCATTATGATGTCATAATGTAAAATTCCATTATGATGTCATAATGCAAAATTCCATTATGATGTCATAATGTAAAATTCCATTATGATGTCATAATGTAAAATTCCATTATGATGTCATAATGTAAAATTCCATTATGATGTCATAATGCAAAATTCCATTATGATGTCATAATGCAAAATTCCATTATGATGTCATAATGCAAAACTCCATTATGATGTCATAATGCAAAACTCCATTATGATGTCATAATGCAAAATTCCATTATGATGTCATAATCCAAAACTCAATTATGATGTCATAATGCAAAATTCCATTATGATGTCATAATGCAAAATTCCATTATGATGTCATAATGCAAAATTCCATTATGATGTCATAATGCAAAATTCCATTATGATGTCATAATGTAACATTCCATTATGATGTCATAATGCAACATTCCATTATGATGTCATAATGCAAAATTCCATTATGATGTCATAATGCAAAATTCCATTATGATGTCATAATGTAACATTCCATTATGATGTCATAATGCAACATTCCATTATGATGTCATAATGCAACATTCCATTATGATGTCATAATGCAAAATTCCATTATGATGTCATAATGCAAAATTCCATTATGATGTCATAATGCAAAATTCCATTATGATGTCATAATGTAACATTCCATTATGATGTCATAATGCAAAATTCCATTATGATGTCATAATGTAACATGCCATTATGATGTCATAATGCAAAATTCCATTATGATGTCATAATGTAAAATTCCATTATGATGTCATAATGCAAAATTCCATTATGATGTCATAATGCAAAATTCCATTATGATGTCATAATGCAAAATTCCATTATGATGTCATAATGTAAAATTCCATTATGATGTCATAATGCAAAATTCCATTATGATGTCATAATGTAAAATTCCATTATGATGTCATAATGTAAAATTCCATTATGATGTCATAATGTAAAATTCCATTATGATGTCATAATGCAAAATTCCATTATGATGTCATAATGCAAAATTCCATTATGATGTCATAATGCAAAACTCCATTATGATGTCATAATGCAAAACTCCATTATGATGTCATAATGCAAAATTCCATTATGATGTCATAATCCAAAACTCAATTATGATGTCATAATGCAAAATTCCATTATGATGTCATAATGCAAAATTCCATTATGATGTCATAATGCAAAATTCCATTATGATGTCATAATGCAAAATTCCATTATGATGTCATAATGTAACATTCCATTATGATGTCATAATGCAACATTCCATTATGATGTCATAATGCAAAATTCCATTATGATGTCATAATGCAAAATTCCATTATGATGTCATAATGTAACATTCCATTATGATGTCATAATGCAACATTCCATTATGATGTCATAATGCAACATTCCATTATGATGTCATAATGCAAAATTCCATTATGATGTCATAATGCAAAATTCCATTATGATGTCATAATGCAAAATTCCATTATGATGTCATAATGTAACATTCCATTATGATGTCATAATGCAAAATTCCATTATGATGTCATAATGTAACATGCCATTATGATGTCATAATGCAAAATTCCATTATGATGTCATAATGTAAAATTCCATTATGATGTCATAATGCAAAATTCCATTATGATGTCATAATGCAAAATTCCATTATGATGTCATAATGCAAAATTCCATTATGATGTCATAATGCAAAATTCCATTATGATGTCATAATGTAAAATTCCATTATGATGTCATAATGCAAAATTCCATTATGATGTCATAATGTAAAATTCCATTATGATGTCATAATGTAAAATTCCATTATGATGTCATAATGTAAAATTCCATTATGATGTCATAATGCAAAATTCCATTATGATGTCATAATGCAAAATTCCATTATGATGTCATAATGCAAAACTCCATTATGATGTCATAATGAAAAACTCCATTATGATGTCATAATGCAAAATTCCATTATGATGTCATAATCCAAAACTCAATTATGATGTCATAATGCAAAATTCCATTATGATGTCATAATGCAAAATTCCATTATGATGTCATAATGCAAAATTCCATAATGATGTCATAATGCAACATTCCATTATGATGTCATAATGTAACATTCCATTATGATGTCATAATGCAACATTCCATTATGATGTCATAATGCAAAATTCCATTATGATGTCATAATGCAAAATTCCATTATGATGTCATAATGCAACATTCCATTATGATGTCATAATGCAACATTCCATTATGATGTCATAATGCAAAATTCCATTATGATGTCATAATGCAAAATTCCATTATGATGTCATAATGTAACGATGTCATAATGCAAAATTCCATTATGATGTCATAATGTAACATTCCATTATGATGTCATAATGTAAAATTCCATTATGATGTCATAATGCAAAATTCCATTATGATGTCATAATGCAAAACTCCATTATGATGTCATAATGCAACATTCCATTATGATGTCGTAATGCAAAATTCCATTATGATGTCATAATGTAACATGCCATTATGATGTCATAATGCAAAATTCCATTATGATGTCATAATGCAAAATTCCATTATGATGTCATAATGCAAAATTCCATTATGATGTCATAATGCAAAATTCCATTATGATGTCATAATGCAAAATTCCATTATGATGTCATAATGCAAAATTCCATTATGATGTCATAATGTAAAATTCCATTATGATGTCATAATGCAAAATTCCATTATGATGTCATAATGTAAAATTCCATTATGATGTCATAATGCAAAATTCCATTATGATGTCATAATGTAAAATTCCATTATGATGTCATAATGCAAAATTCCATTATGATGTCATAATGTAAAATTCCATTATGATGTCATAATGTAAAATTCCATTATGATGTCATAATGCAAAACTCCATTATGATGTCATAATGCAAAACTCCATTATGATGTCATAATGCAAAACTCCATTATGATGTCATAATGCAAAATTCCATTATGATGTCATAATGCAAAACTCCATTATGATGTCATAATGCAAAACTCCATTATGATGTCATAATGCAAAATTCCATTATGATGTCATAATGCAACATTCCATTATGATGTCATAATGCAAAATTCCATTATGATGTCATAATGCAAAATTCCATTATGATGTCATAATGTAACATTCCATTATGATGTCATAATGCAAAATTCCATTATGATGTCATAATGTAACATTCCATTATGATGTCATAATGTAAAATTCCATTATGATGTCATAAAGCAACATTCCATTATGATGTCATAATGCAAAATTCCATTATGATGTCATAATGTAAAATTCCATTATGATGTCATAATGTAAAATTCCATTATGATGTCATAATGCAACATTCCATTGTGATGTCATAATGTAAAATTCCTTTATGATGTCATAATGCAAAAATTCCATTATGATGTCATAATGCAAAATTCCATTATGATGTCATAATGTAAAATTCCATTATGATGTCATAATGCAACATTCCATTGTGATGTCATAATGTAACATTCCATTGTGATGTCATAATGCAAAATTCCATTATGATGTCATAATGTAAAATTCCATTATGATGTCATAATGCAAAAATTCCATTATGATGTCATAATGCAAAATTCCATTATGATGTCATAATGCAACATTCCATTATGATGTCATAATGCAACATTCCATTATGATGTCATAATGCAACATTCCATTATGATGTCATAATGTAAAATTCCATTATGATGTCATAATGCAACATTCGATTATGATGTCATAATGCAACATTCGATTATGATGTCATAATGCAAAATTCCATTATGATGTCATAATGCAAAATTCCATTATGATGTCATAATGTAACATTCCATTATGATGTCATAATGCAACATTCCATTATGATGTCATAATGCAACATTCCATTATGATGTCATAATGCAAAATTCCATTATGATGTCATAATGTAACATTCCATTATGATGTCATAATGCAAAATTCCATTATGATGTCATAATGCAAAATTCCCTTATGATGTCATAATGTAACATTCCATTATGATGTCATAATTCAAAATTCCATTATGATGTCATAATGCAAAATTCCATTATGATGTCATAATGCAAAATTCCATTATGATGTCATAATGCAAAATTCCATTATGATGTCATAATGCAAAATTCCATTATGATGTCATAATGCAAAATTCCATTATGATGTCATAATGTAACATTCCATTATGATGTCATAATGCAAAATTCCATCATGATGTCATAATGTAACATTCCATTATGATGTCATAATGCAACATTCCATTATGATGTCATAATGCAACATTCCATTATGATGTCATAATGCAAAATTCCAGTATGATGTCATAATGCATCATTCCATTATGATGTCATAATGCAACATTCCATTATGATGTCATAATGCAAAATTCCATTATGATGTCATAATGTAACATTCCATTATGATGTCATAATGCAAAATTCCATTATGATGTCATAATGTAAAATTCCATTATGATGTCATAATGCAACATTCCATTATGATGTCATAATGTAAAATTCCATTATGATGTCATAAAGCAACATTCCATTATGATGTCATAATGCAAAATTCCATTATGATGTCATAATGCAAAATTCCATTATGATGTCATAATGTAAAATTCCATTATGATGTCATAAAGCAACATTCCATTATGATGTCATAATGCAAAATTCCATTATGATGTCATAATGTAAAATTCCATTATGATGTCATAATGTAAAATTCCATTATGATGTCATAATGCAACATTCCATTGTGATGTCATAATGTAACATTCCATTATGATGTCATAATGCAAAATTCCATTATGATGTCATAATGAAAATTTCCATTATGATGTCATAATGCAAAAATTCCATTATGATGTCATAATGCAAAATTCCATTATGATGTCATAATGCAAAATTCCATTATAATGTCATAATGCAACATTCCATTATGATGTCATAATGTAAAATTCCATTATGATGTCATAATGTAACATTCCATTATGATGTCATAATGCAACATTCCATTATGATGTCATATTGCAACATTCCATTATGATGTCATAATGTAAAATTCCATTATGATGTCATATTGCAACATTCCATTATGATGTCATAATGCAAAATTCCATTATGATGTCATAATGTAAAATTCCATTATGATGTCATAATGTAAAATTCCATTATGATGTCATAATGCAACATTCCATTGTGATGTCATAATGTAAAATTCAATTGTGATGTCATAATGCAAAAATTCCATTATGATGTCATAATGCAAAATTCCATTATGATGTCATAATGCAACATTCCATTATGATGTCATAACGCAAAATTCCATTATGATGTCATAATGCAAAACTCCATTATGATGTCATAATGCAAAACTCCATTATGATGTCATAATGCAACATTCCATTATGATGTCGTAATGTAAAATTCCATTATGATGTCATAAAGCAACATTCCATTATGATGTCATAATGCAAAATTCCATTATGATGTCATAATGCAAAATTCCATTATGATGTCATAATGCAAAACTCCATTATGATGTCATAATGCAACATTCCATTATGATGTCATAATGCAAAACTCCATTATGATGTCATACTGCAACATTCCATTATGATGTCGTAATGCAAAATTCCATTTTGATGTCATAATGTAACATGCCATTATGATGTCATAATGCAAAATTCCATTATGATGTCATAATGTAAAATTCCATTATGATGTCATAATGTAAAATTCCATTATGATGTCATAATGCAAAATTCCATTATGATGTCATAATGCAAAACTCCATTATGATGTCATAATGCAAAACTCCATTATGATGTCATAATGCAAAATTCCATTATGATGTCATAATCCAAAACTCAATTATGATGTCATAATGCAAAATTCCATTATGATGTCATAATGCAAAATTCCATTATGATGTCATAATGCAAAATTCCATTATGATGTCATAATGCAAAATTCCATTATGATGTCATAATGTAACATTCCATTATGATGTCATAATGCAACATTCCATTATGATGTCATAATGCAAAATTCCATTATGATGTCATAATGCAAAATTCCATTATGATGTCATAATGTAGCATTCCATTATGATGTCATAATGCAAAATTCCATTATGATGTCATAATGTAACATGCCATTATGATGTCATAATGCAAAATTCCATTATGATGTCATAATGTAAAATTCCATTATGATGTCATAATGCAAAATTCCATTATGATGTCATAATGCAAAATTCCATTATGATGTCATAATGCAAAATTCCATTATGATGTCATAATGCAAAATTCCATTATGATGTCATAATGCAAAATTCCATTATGATGTCATAATGCAAAATTCCATTATGATGTCATAATGCAAAATTCCATTATGATGTCATAATGTAAAATTCCATTATGATGTCATAATGCAAAATTCCATTATGATGTCATAATGTAAAATTCCATTATGATGTCATAATGTAAAATTCCATTATGATGTCATAATGTAAAATTCCATTATGATGTCATAATGCAAAATTCCATTATGATGTCATAATGCAAAATTCCATTATGATGTCATAATGCAAAACTCCATTATGATGTCATAATGCAAAACTCCATTATGATGTCATAATGCAAAATTCCATTATGATGTCATAATCCAAAACTCAATTATGATGTCATAATGCAAAATTCCATTATGATGTCATAATGCAAAATTCCATTATGATGTCATAATGCAAAATTCCATTATGATGTCATAATGCAAAATTCCATTATGATGTCATAATGTAACATTCCATTATGATGTCATAATGCAACATTCCATTATGATGTCATAATGCAAAATTCCATTATGATGTCATAATGTAACATTCCATTATGATGTCATAATGCAACATTCCATTATGATGTCATAATGCAACATTCCATTATGATGTCATAATGCAAAATTCCATTATGATGTCATAATGCAAAATTCCATTATGATGTCATAATGTAACATTCCATTATGATGTCATAATGCAAAATTCCATTATGATGTCATAATGTAACATGCCATTATGATGTCATAATGCAAAATTCCATTATGATGTCATAATGTAAAATTCCATTATGATGTCATAATGCAACATTCCATTGTGATGTCATAATGTAAAATTCCATTATGATGTCATAATGCAAAAATTCCATTATGATGTCATAATGCAAAATTCCATTATGATGTCATAATGCAACATTCCATTATGATGTCATAATGCAACATTCCATTATGATGTCATAATGCAAAATTCCATTATGATGTCATAATGTAAAATTCCATTATGATGTCATAATGCAACATTCCATTATGATGTCATAATGCAACATTCCATTATGATGTCATAATGTAAAATTCCATTATGATGTCATAATGTAACATTCCATTATGATGTCATAATGCAACATTCCATTATGATGTCATATTGCAACATTCCATTATGATGTCATAATGCAAAATTCCATTATGATGTCATAATGCAAAATTCCATTATGATGTCATAATGTAACATTCCATTATGATGTCATAATGCAACATTCCATTATGATGTCATAATGCAAAATTCCATTATGATGTCATAATGCAAAATTCCATTATGATGTCATAATGTAACATTCCATTATGATGTCATAATGCAAAATTCCATTATGATGTCATAATGTAACATTCCATTATGATGTCATAATGCAAAATTCCATTATGATGTCATAATGCAAAATTCCATTATGATGTCATAATGTAACATTCCATTATGATGTCATAATGAAAAATTCCATTATGATGTCATAATGCAAAATTCCATTATGATGTCATAATGCAAAATTCCATTATGATGTCATAATGCAAAATTCCATTATGATGTCATAATGCAAAATTCCATTATGATGTCATAATGTAACATTCCATTATGATGTCATAATGCAAAATTCCATTATGATGTCATAATGCAAAATTCCATTATGATGTCATAATGTAACATTCCATTATGATGTCATAATGTAAAATTCCATTATGATGTCATAATGCAAAATTCCATTATGATGTCATAATGCAACATTCCATTATGATGTCATAATGCAAAATTCCATTATGATGTCATAATGCAAAATTCCATTATGATGTCATAATATAGAATTCCATTATGATGTCATAATGCAAAATTCCATTATGACATCATAATGCAAAATTCCATTATGATGTCATAATGCAAAATTCCATTATGATGTCATAAGGCAAAATTCCATTATGATGTCACAATGCAACATTCCATTATGATGTCATAATGTAACATTCCATTATGATGTCATAATGCAACATTCCATTATGATGTCATAATGCAACATTCCATTATGATGTCATAATGCAACATTCCATTATGATGTCATAATGCAAAATTCCATTATGATGTCATAATGTAACATTCCATTATGATGTCATAATGTAACATTCCATTATGATGTCATAATGTAACATTCCATTATGATGTCATAATGCAAAATTCCATTATGATGTCATAATGTAACATTCCATTATGATGTCATAATGTAAAATTCCATTATGATGTCATAAAGCAACATTCCATTATGATGTCATAATGCAAAATTCCATTATGATGTCATAATGTAAAATTCCATTATGATGTCATAATGTAAAATTCCATTATGATGTCATAATGCAACATTCCATTGTGATGTCATAATGTAACATTCCATTATGATGTCATAATGCAAAATTCCATTATAATGTCATAATGTAAAATTCCATTATGATGTCATAATGCAAAAATGCCATTATGATGTCATAATGCAAAATTCCATTATGATGTCATAATGTAACATTCCATTATGATGTCATAATGCAAAATTCCATTATGATGTCATAATGCAAAATTCCATTATGATGTCATAATGCAAAATTCCATTATGATGTCATAATGTAACATTCCATTATGATGTCATAATGCAAAATTCCATTATGATGTCATAATGCAAAATTGCATCATGATGTCATAATGCAACATTCCATTATGATGTCATAATGCAAAATTCCATTATGATGTCATAATGCAACATTCCATTATGATGTCATAATGCAACATTCCATTATGATGTCATAATGTAACATTCCATTAAGATGTCATAATATAGAATTCCATTATGATGTCATAATGCAAAATTCCATTATGATGTCATAATATAGAATTCCATTATGATGTCATAATGCAAAATTCCATTATGATGTCATAATGCAAAATTCCATTATGATGTCATAATGCAAAATTCCATTATGATGTCATAATGTAACATTCCATTATGATGTCATAATGTAAAATTCCATTATGATGTCATAATGCAAAATTCCATTATGATGTCATAATGCAACATTCCATTATGATGTCATAATGTAACATTCCATTATGATGTCATAATGCAAAATTCCATTATGATGTCATAATGCAAAATTCCATTATGATGTCATAATATAGAATTCCATTATGATGTCATAATGCAAAATTCCATTATGATGTCATAATGCAAAATTCCATTATGATGTCATAATGTAAAATTCCATTATGATGTCATAATGCAAAATTCCATTATGATGTCATAATGTAAAATTCCATTATGATGTCATAATGCAAAATTCCATTATGATGTCATAATGCAACATTCCATTATGATGTCATAATGCAACATTCCATTATGATGTCATAATGTAACATTCCATTAAGATGTCATAATATAGAATTCCATTATGATGTCATAATGCAAAATTCCATTATGATGTCATAATATAGAATTCCATTATGATGTCATAATGCAAAATTCCATTATGATGTCATAATGCAAAATTCCATTATGATGTCATAATGCAAAATTCCATTATGATGTCATAATGCAAAATTCCATTATGATGTCATAATGTAACATTCCATTATGATGTCATAATGTAAAATTCCATTATGATGTCATAATGCAAAATTCCATTATGATGTCATAATGCAACATTCCATTATGATGTCATAATGTAACATTCCATTATGATGTCATAATGCAAAATTCCATTATGATGTCATAATGCAAAATTCCATTATGATGTCATAATATAGAATTCCATTATGATGTCATAATGCAAAATTCCATTATGATGTCATAATGCAAAATTCCATTATGATGTCATAATGCAAAATTCCATTATGATGTCATAATGCAAAATTCCATTATGATGTCATAATGCAAAATTCCATTATGATGTCATAATGCAACATTCCATTATGATGTCATAATGTAACATTTCATTATGATGTCATAATGTAACATTCCATTATGATGTCATAATGCAAAATTCCATTATGATGTCATAATGTAAAATTCCATTATGATGTCATAATGCAAAAATTCCATTATGATGTCATAATGCAAAATTCCATTATGATGTCATAATGTAAAATTCCATTATGATGTCATAATGCAAAATTCCATTATGATGTCATAATGCAAAATTCCATTATGATGTCATAATGTAAAATTCCATTATGATGTCATAATGCAAAATTCCATTATGATGTCATAATGTAAAATTCCATTATGATGTCATAATGTAAAATTCCATTATGATGTCATAATGCAACATTCCATTATGATGTCATAATGCAAAATTCCATTATGATGCCATAACGTAACATTCCATTATGATGCCATAACGTAACATTCCATTATGATGTCATAATGCAAAATTCCATTATGATGTCATAATGTAAAATTCCATTATGATGTCATAATGCAACATTCCATTATGATGTCGTAATGCAAAATTCCATTATGATGTCATAATGTAACATGCCATTATGATGTCATAATGCAAAATTCCATTATGATGTCATAATGTAAAATTCCATTATGATGTCATAATGTAAAATTCCATTATGATGTCATAATGCAAAATTCCATTATGATGTCATAATGCAAAATTCCATTATGATGTCATAATGCAAAATTCCATTATGATGTCATAATGCAAAATTCCATTATGATGTCATAATGCAAAATTCCATTATGATGTCATAATGCAAAATTCCATTATGATGTCATAATGCAAAATTCCATTATGATGTCATAATGCAAAATTCCATTATGATGTCATAATGTAAAATTCCATTATGATGTCATAATGCAAAATTCCATTATGATGTCATAATGTAAAATTCCATTATGATGTCATAATGTAAAATTCCATTATGATGTCATAATGTAAAATTCCATTATGATGTCATAATGCAAAATTCCATTATGATGTCATAATGCAAAATTCCATTATGATGTCATAATGCAAAACTCCATTATGATGTCATAATGCAAAACTCCATTATGATGTCATAATGCAAAATTCCATTATGATGTCATAATCCAAAACTCAATTATGATGTCATAATGCAAAATTCCATTATGATGTCATAATGCAAAATTCCATTATGATGTCATAATGCAAAATTCCATTATGATGTCATAATGCAAAATTCCATTATGATGTCATAATGTAACATTCCATTATGATGTCATAATGCAACATTCCATTATGATGTCATAATGCAAAATTCCATTATGATGTCATAATGCAAAATTCCATTATGATGTCATAATGTAACATTCCATTATGATGTCATAATGCAACATTCCATTATGATGTCATAATGCAAAATTCCATTATGATGTCATAATGCAAAATTCCATTATGATGTCATAATGTAACATTCCATTATGATGTCATAATGCAACATTCCATTATGATGTCATAATGCAACATTCCATTATGATGTCATAATGCAAAATTCCATTATGATGTCATAATGCAAAATTCCATTATGATGTCATAATGTAACATTCCATTATGATGTCATAATTAGAGATGAGCGAACGTGTTCGGCTCCGCCCCTTTTCGCCCGGACACCGAACTTCGCGAGGAATTCCGTGTTCGGGCGAAAAAAGTTCGGGGGTCGCCGTGGCAGCGCGGGGGGTTGCGGCGGGGAGTGGGGGGGAGAGGGAGAGAGAGAGGGCTCCCCCCTGTTCCCCGCTGCTGCCGCCCGCGCCGCCGCGCCTCTCCCCGCCCCCCGGCGCCCCCCGAATACTTACGCGCGAACACGGAAGTCCTCGGAAAAGCCGGTGTTCGGGTGCGTAAGTGTTCGTTAAGAACACGTTCGCTCATCTCTAGTCATAATGCAAAATTCCATTATGATGTCATAATGTAACATGCCATTATGATGTCATAATGCAAAATTCCATTATGATGTCATAATGTAAAATTCCATTATGATGTCATAATGCAAAATTCCATTATGATGTCATAATGCAAAATTCCATTATGATGTCATAATGCAAAATTCCATTATGATGTCATAATGCAAAATTCCATTATGATGTCATAATGCAAAATTCCATTATGATGTCATAATGTAAAATTCCATTATGATGTCATAATGCAAAATTCCATTATGATGTCATAATGTAAAATTCCATTATGATGTCATAATGTAAAATTCCATTATGATGTCATAATGTAAAATTCCATTATGATGTCATAATGCAAAATTCCATTATGATGTCATAATGCAAAATTCCATTATGATGTCATAATGCAAAATTCCATTATGATGTCATAATGCAAAATTCCATTATGATGTCATAATGCAAAATTCCATTATGATGTCATAATGCAAAACTCCATTATGATGTCATAATGAAAAACTCCATTATGATGTCATAATGCAAAATTCCATTATGATGTCATAATGCAACATTCCATTATGATGTCATAATGCAACATTCCATTATGATGTCATAATGCAAAATTCCATTATGATGTCATAATGCAAAATTCCATTATAATGTCATAATGCAACATTCCATTATGATGTCATAATGCAACATTCCATTATGATGTCATAATGTAAAATTCCATTATGATGTCATAATGTAACATTCCATTATGATGTCATAATGCAACATTCCATTATGATGTCATATTGCAACATTCCATTATGATGTCATAATGTAAAATTCCATTATGATGTCATAAAGCAACATTCCATTATGATGTCATAATGCAAAATTCCATTATGATGTCATAATGTAAAATTCCATTATGATGTCATAATGTAAAATTCCATTATGATGTCATAATGCAACATTCCATTGTGATGTCATAATGTAAAATTCCATTATGATGTCATAATGCAAAAATTCCATTATGATGTCATAATGCAAAATTCCATTATGATGTCATAATGCAACATTCCATTATGATGTCATAATGCAACATTCCATTATGATGTCATAATGCAAAATTCCATTATGATGTCATAATGTAAAATTCCATTATGATGTCATAATGCAACATTCCATTATGATGTCATAATGCAACATTCCATTATGATGTCATAATGTAAAATTCCATTATGATGTCATAATGTAACATTCCATTATGATGTCATAATGTAACATTCCATTATGATGTCATAATGCAACATTCCATTATGATGTCATATTGCAACATTCCATTATGATGTCATAATGCAAAATTCCATTATGATGTCATAATGCAAAATTCCATTATGATGTCATAATGTAACATTCCATTATGATGTCATAATGCAACATTCCATTATGATGTCATAATGCAAAATTCCATTATGATGTCATAATGCAAAATTCCATTATGATGTCATAATGCAAAATTCCATTATGATGTCATAATGCAAAACTCCATTATGATGTCATAATGCAAAACTCCATTATGATGTCATAATGCAAAATTCCATTATGATGTCATAATCCAAAACTCAATTATGATGTCATAATGCAAAATTCCATTATGATGTCATAATGCAAAATTCCATTATGATGTCATAATGCAAAATTCCATTATGATGTCATAATGCAAAATTCCATTATGATGTCATAATGTAACATTCCATTATGATGTCATAATGCAACATTCCATTATGATGTCATAATGCAAAATTCCATTATGATGTCATAATGCAAAATTCCATTATGATGTCATAATGTAACATTCCATTATGATGTCATAATGCAACATTCCATTATGATGTCATAATGCAACATTCCATTATGATGTCATAATGCAAAATTCCATTATGATGTCATAATGCAAAATTCCATTATGATGTCATAATGTAACATTCCATTATGATGTCATAATGCAAAATTCCATTATGATGTCATAATGTAACATGCCATTATGATGTCATAATGCAAAATTCCATTATGATGTCATAATGTAAAATTCCATTATGATGTCATAATGCAAAATTCCATTATGATGTCATAATGCAAAATTCCATTATGATGTCATAATGCAAAATTCCATTATGATGTCATAATGCAAAATTCCATTATGATGTCATAATGCAAAATTCCATTATGATGTCATAATGTAAAATTCCATTATGATGTCATAATGCAAAATTCCATTATGATGTCATAATGTAAAATTCCATTATGATGTCATAATGTAAAATTCCATTATGATGTCATAATGTAAAATTCCATTATGATGTCATAATGCAAAATTCCATTATGATGTCATAATGCAAAATTCCATTATGATGTCATAATGCAAAATTCCATTATGATGTCATAATGCAAAATTCCATTATGATGTCATAATGCAAAACTCCATTATGATGTCATAATGCAACATTCCATTATGATGTCATAATGCAACATTCCATTATGATGTCATAATGCAAAATTCCATTATGATGTCATAATGCAAAATTCCATTATAATGTCATAATGCAACATTCCATTATGATGTCATAATGCAACATTCCATTATGATGTCATAATGCAAAATTCCATTATGATGTCATAATGCAAAATTCCATTATAATGTCATAATGCAACATTCCATTATGATGTCATAATGCAACATTCCATTATGATGTCATAATGTAAAATTCCATTATGATGTCATAATGTAACATTCCATTATGATGTCATAATGCAACATTCCATTATGATGTCATATTGCAACATTCCATTATGATGTCATAATGTAAAATTCCATTATGATGTCATAAAGCAACATTCCATTATGATGTCATAATGCAAAATTCCATTATGATGTCATAATGTAAAATTCCATTATGATGTCATAATGTAAAATTCCATTATGATGTCATAATGCAACATTCCATTGTGATGTCATAATGTAAAATTCCATTATGATGTCATAATGCAAAAATTCCATTATGATGTCATAATGCAAAATTCCATTATGATGTCATAATGCAACATTCCATTATGATGTCATAATGCAACATTCCATTATGATGTCATAATGCAAAATTCCATTATGATGTCATAATGTAAAATTCCATTATGATGTCATAATGCAACATTCCATTATGATGTCATAATGCAACATTCCATTATGATGTCATAATGTAAAATTCCATTATGATGTCATAATGTAACATTCCATTATGATGTCATAATGCAACATTCCATTATGATGTCATATTGCAACATTCCATTATGATGTCATAATGCAAAATTCCATTATGATGTCATAATGCAAAATTCCATTATGATGTCATAATGTAACATTCCATTATGATGTCATAATGCAACATTCCATTATGATGTCATAATGCAAAATTCCATTATGATGTCATAATGCAAAATTCCATTATGATGTCATAATGTAACATTCCATTATGATGTCATAATGCAAAATTCCATTATGATGTCATAATGTAACATTCCATTATGATGTCATAATGCAAAATTCCATTATGATGTCATAATGCAAAATTCCATTATGATGTCATAATGCAAAATTCCATTATGATGTCATAATGTAACATTCCATTATGATGTCATAATGAAAAATTCCATTATGATGTCATAATGCAAAATTCCATTATGATGTCATAATGCAAAATTCCATTATGATGTCATAATGCAAAATTCCATTATGATGTCATAATGTAACATTCCATTATGATGTCATAATGCAAAATTCCATTATGATGTCATAATGCAAAATTCCATTATGATGTCATAATGTAACATTCCATTATGATGTCATAATGTAAAATTCCATTATGATGTCATAATGCAAAATTCCATTATGATGTCATAATGCAACATTCCATTATGATGTCATAATGCAAAATTCCATTATGATGTCATAATGCAAAATTCCATTATGATGTCATAATATAGAATTCCATTATGATGTCATAATGCAAAATTCCATTATGACGTCATAATGCAAAATTCCATTATGATGTCATAATGCAAAATTCCATTATGATGTCATAAGGCAAAATTCCATTATGATGTCACAATGCAACATTCCATTATGATGTCATAATGTAACATTCCATTATGATGTCATAATGCAACATTCCATTATGATGTCATAATGCAACATTCCATTATGATGTCATAATGCAAAATTCCATTATGATGTCATAATGCAAAATTCCATTATGATGTCATAATGTAACATTCCATTATGATGTCATAATGTAACATTCCATTATGATGTCATAATGTAACATTCCATTATGATGTCATAATGCAAAATTCCATTATGATGTCATAATGTAACATTCCATTATGATGTCATAATGTAAAATTCCATTATGATGTCATAAAGCAACATTCCATTATGATGTCATAATGCAAAATTCCATTATGATGTCATAATGTAAAATTCCATTATGATGTCATAATGTAAAATTCCATTATGATGTCATAATGCAACATTCCATTGTGATGTCATAATGTAACATTCCATTATGATGTCATAATGCAAAATTCCATTATGATGTCATAATGTAAAATTCCATTATGATGTCATAATGCAAAAATGCCATTATGATGTCATAATGCAAAATTCCATTATGATGTCATAATGCAACATTCCATTATGATGTCATATTGCAAAATTCCATTATGATGTCATAATGCAAAATTCCATTATGATGTCATAATGTAAAATTCCATTATGATGTCATAATGCAACATTCCATTATGATGTCATAATGCAACATTCCATTATGATGTCATAATGCAACATTCCATTATGATGTCATAATGCAACATTCCATTATGATGTCATATTGCAACATTCCATTATGATGTCATAATGTAAAATTCCATTATGATGTCATAAAGCAACATTCCATTATGATGTCATAATGCAAAATTCCATTATGATGTCATAATGTAAAATTCCATTATGATGTCATAATGTAAAATTCCATTATGATGTCATAATGCAACATTCCATTGTGATGTCATAATGTAAAATTCCATTATGATGTCATAATGCAAAAATTCCATTATGATGTCATAATGCAAAATTCCATTATGATGTCATAATGCAAAATTCCATTATGATGTCATAATGTAACATTCCATTATGATGTCATAATGCAACATTCCATTATGATGTCATAATGCAACATTCCATTATGATGTCATAATGTAAAATTCCATTATGATGTCATAATGTAACATTCCATTATGATGTCATAATGCAACATTCCATTATGATGTCATATTGCAACATTCCATTATGATGTCATAATGCAAAATTCCATTATGATGTCATAATGCAAAATTCCATTATGATGTCATAATGTAACATTCCATTATGATGTCATAATGCAACATTCCATTATGATGTCATAATGCAAAATTCCATTATGATGTCATAATGCAAAATTCCATTATGATGTCATAATGTAACATTCCATTATGATGTCATAATGCAAAATTCCATTATGATGTCATAATGTAACATTCCATTATGATGTCATAATGCAAAATTCCATTATGATGTCATAATGCAAAATTCCATTATGATGTCATAATGTAACATTCCATTATGATGTCATAATGAAAAATTCCATTATGATGTCATAATGCAAAATTCCATTATGATGTCATAATGCAAAATTCCATTATGATGTCATAATGCAAAATTCCATTATGATGTCATAATGTAACATTCCATTATGATGTCATAATGCAAAATTCCATTATGATGTCATAATGCAAAATTCCATTATGATGTCATAATGTAACATTCCATTATGATGTCATAATGTAAAATTCCATTATGATGTCATAATGCAAAATTCCATTATGATGTCATAATGCAACATTCCATTATGATGTCATAATGCAAAATTCCATTATGATGTCATAATGCAAAATTCCATTATGATGTCATAATATAGAATTCCATTATGATGTCATAATGCAAAATTCCATTATGACGTCATAATGCAAAATTCCATTATGATGTCATAATGCAAAATTCCATTATGATGTCATAAGGCAAAATTCCATTATGATGTCACAATGCAACATTCCATTATGATGTCATAATGTAACATTCCATTATGATGTCATAATGCAACATTCCATTATGATGTCATAATGCAACATTCCATTATGATGTCATAATGCAAAATTCCATTATGATGTCATAATGCAAAATTCCATTATGATGTCATAATGTAACATTCCATTATGATGTCATAATGTAACATTCCATTATGATGTCATAATGCAAAATTCCATTATGATGTCATAATGTAACATTCCATTATGATGTCATAATGTAAAATTCCATTATGATGTCATAAAGCAACATTCCATTATGATGTCATAATGCAAAATTCCATTATGATGTCATAATGTAAAATTCCATTATGATGTCATAATGTAAAATTCCATTATGATGTCATAATGCAACATTCCATTGTGATGTCATAATGTAACATTCCATTATGATGTCATAATGCAAAATTCCATTATGATGTCATAATGTAAAATTCCATTATGATGTCATAATGCAAAAATGCCATTATGATGTCATAATGCAAAATTCCATTATGATGTCATAATGTAACATTCCATTATGATGTCATAATGCAAAATTCCATTATGATGTCATAATGCAAAATTCCATTATGATGTCATAATGCAAAATTCCATTATGATGTCATAATGTAACATTCCATTATGATGTCATAATGCAAAATTCCATTATGATGTCATAATGCAAAATTGCATCATGATGTCATAATGCAACATTCCATTATGATGTCATAATGCAAAATTCCATTATGATGTCATAATGCAACATTCCATTATGATGTCATAATGCAACATTCCATTATGATGTCATAATGTAACATTCCATTAAGATGTCATAATATAGAATTCCATTATGATGTCATAATGCAAAATTCCATTATGATGTCATAATATAGAATTCCATTATGATGTCATAATGCAAAATTCCATTATGATGTCATAATGCAAAATTCCATTATGATGTCATAATGCAAAATTCCATTATGATGTCATAATGCAAAATTCCATTATGATGTCATAATGCAACATTCCATTATGATGTCATAATGTAACATTTCATTATGATGTCATAATGTAACATTCCATTATGATGTCATAATGCAAAATTCCATTATGATGTCATAATGTAAAATTCCATTATGATGTCATAATGCAAAAATTCCATTATGATGTCATAATGCAAAATTCCATTATGATGTCATAATGTAAAATTCCATTATGTCATAATGCAAAAATTCCATTATGATGTCATAATGCAAAATTCCATTATGATGTCATAATGTAAAATTCCATTATGATGTCATAATGCAAAATTCCATTATGATGTCATAATGCAAAATTCCATTATGATGTCATAATGTAAAATTCCATTATGATGTCATAATGCAAAATTCCATTATGATGTCATAATGTAAAATTCCATTATGATGTCATAATGTAAAATTCCATTATGATGCCATAACGTAACATTCCATTATGATGCCATAACGTAACATTCCATTATGATGTCATAATGCAAAATTCCATTATGATGTCATAATGTAAAATTCCATTATGATGTCATAATGCAACATTCCATTATGATGTCGTAATGCAAAATTCCATTATGATGTCGTAATGTAACATGCCATTATGATGTCATAATGCAAAATTCCATTATGATGTCATAATGTAAAATTCCATTATGATGTCATAATGTAAAATTCCATTATGATGTCATAATGCAAAATTCCATTATGATGTCATAATGCAAAATTCCATTATGATGTCATAATGCAAAATTCCATTATGATGTCATAATGCAAAATTCCATTATGATGTCATAATGCAAAATTCCATTATGATGTCATAATGCAAAATTCCATTATGATGTCATAATGCAAAATTCCATTATGATGTCATAATGCAAAATTCCATTATGATGTCATAATGCAAAATTCCATTATGATGTCATAATGCAAAATTCCATTATGATGTCATAATGCAAAATTCCATTATGATGTCATAATGTAAAATTCCATTATGATGTCATAATGTAAAATTCAATTATGATGTCATAATGCAAAATTCCATTATGATGTCATAATGCAAAACTCCATTATGATGTCATAATGCAAAACTCCATTATGATGTCATAATGCAAAACTGCATTATGATGTCATAATGCAAAACTCCATTATGATGTCATAATGCAAAATTCCATTATGATGTCATAATGTAACATTCCATTATGATGTCATAATGCAAAATTCCATTATGATGTCATAATGTAACATTCCATTATGATGTCATAATGTAAAATTCCATTATGATGTCATAATGTAAAATTCAATTATGATGTCATAATGCAAAATTCCATTATGATGTCATAATGCAAAACTCCATTATGATGTCATAATGCAAAACTCCATTATGATGTCATAATGCAAAACTGCATTATGATGTCATAATGCAAAACTCCATTATGATGTCATAATGCAAAATTCCATTATGATGTCATAATGTAAAATTCCATTATGATGTCATAATCCAAAACTCAATTATGATGTCATAATGTAAAATTCCATTATGATGTCATAATGCAAAATTCCATTATGATGCCATAATGCAAAATTCCATTATGATGTCATAATGCAAAACTCCATTATGATGTCATAATGCAAAATTCCATTATGATGTCATAATGCAAAACTCCATTATGATGTCATAATGCAAAACTCCATTATGATGTCATAATGCAAAACTGCATTATGATGTCATAATGCAAAACTCCATTATGATGTCATAATGCAAAACTCCATTATGATGTCATAATGCAAAACTCCATTATGATGTCATAATGCAAAATTGCATTATGATGTCATAATGTAAAATTCCATTATGATGTCATAATCCAAAACTCAATTATGATGTCATAATGTAAAATTCCATTATGATGTCATAATGCAAAATTCCATTATGATGTCATAATGCAAAATTCCATTATGATGTCATAATGCAAAATTCCATTATGATGTCATAATGTAACATTCCATTATGATGTCATAATGCAATATTCCATTATGATGTCATAATGCAAAATTCCATTATGATGTCATAATGTAACATTCCATTATGATGTCATAATGCAAAATTCCATTATGATGTCATAATGCAAAATTCCATTATGATGTCATAATGTAACATTCCATTATGATGTCATAATGCAAAATTCCATTATGATGTCATAATGTAACATTCCATTATGATGTCATAATGTAAAATTCCATTATGATGTCATAATGTAAAATTCAATTATGATGTCATAATGCAAAATTCCATTATGATGTCATAATGCAAAACTCCATTATGATGTCATAATGCAAAACTCCATTATGATGTCATAATGCAAAACTGCATTATGATGTCATAATGCAAAACTCCATTATGATGTCATAATGCAAAATTCCATTATGATGTCATAATGTAACATTCCATTATGATGTCATAATGCAAAATTCCATTATGATGTCATAATGTAACATTCCATTATGATGTCATAATGTAAAATTCCATTATGATGTCATAATGTAAAATTCAATTATGATGTCATAATGCAAAATTCCATTATGATGTCATAATGCAAAACTCCATTATGATGTCATAATGCAAAATTCCATTATGATGTCATAATGTAACATTCCATTATGATGTCATAATGCAAAATTCCATTATGATGTCATAATGTAACATTCCATTATGATGTCATAATGTAAAATTCCATTATGATGTCATAATGTAAAATTCAATTATGATGTCATAATGCAAAATTCCATTATGATGTCATAATGCAAAACTCCATTATGATGTCATAATGCAAAACTCCATTATGATGTCATAATGCAAAACTGCATTATGATGTCATAATGCAAAACTCCATTATGATGTCATAATGCAAAATTCCATTATGATGTCATAATGTAAAATTCCATTATGATGTCATAATCCAAAACTCAATTATGATGTCATAATGTAAAATTCCATTATGATGTCATAATGCAAAATTCCATTATGATGCCATAATGCAAAATTCCATTATGATGTCATAATGCAAAACTCCATTATGATGTCATAATGCAAAATTCCATTATGATGTCATAATGCAAAACTCCATTATGATGTCATAATGCAAAACTCCATTATGATGTCATAATGCAAAACTGCATTATGATGTCATAATGCAAAACTCCATTATGATGTCATAATGCAAAACTCCATTATGATGTCATAATGCAAAACTCCATTATGATGTCATAATGCAAAATTGCATTATGATGTCATAATGTAAAATTCCATTATGATGTCATAATCCAAAACTCAATTATGATGTCATAATGTAAAATTCCATTATGATGTCATAATGCAAAATTCCATTATGATGTCATAATGCAAAATTCCATTATGATGTCATAATGCAAAATTCCATTATGATGTCATAATGTAACATTCCATTATGATGTCATAATGCAATATTCCATTATGATGTTATAATGCAAAATTCCATTATGATGTCATAATGTAACATTCCATTATGATGTCATAATGCAAAATTCCATTATGATGTCATAATGCAAAATTCCATTATGATGTCATAATGTAACATTCCATTATGATGTCATAATGCAAAATTCCATTATGATGTCATAATGTAACATTCCATTATGATGTCATAATGCAAAATTCCATTATGATGTCATAATGTAACATTCCATTATGATGTCATAATGTAAAATTCCATTATGATGTCATAAAGCAACATTCCATTATGATGTCATAATGCAAAATTCCATTATGATGTCATAATGTAAAATTCCATTATGATGTCATAATGTAAAATTCCATTATGATGTCATAATGCAACATTCCATTGTGATGTCATAATGTAACATTCCATTATGATGTCATAATGCAAAATTCCATTATGATGTCATAATGTAAAATTCCATTATGATGTCATAATGCAAAAATGCCATTATGATGTCATAATGCAAAATTCCATTATGATGTCATAATGCAACATTCCATTATGATGTCATATTGCAAAATTCCATTATGATGTCATAATGCAAAATTCCATTATGATGTCATAATGTAAAATTCCATTATGATGTCATAATGCAACATTCCATTATGATGTCATAATGCAACATTCCATTATGATGTCATAATGCAACATTCCATTATGATGTCATAATGCAACATTCCATTATGATGTCATATTGCAACATTCCATTATGATGTCATAATGTAAAATTCCATTATGATGTCATAAAGCAACATTCCATTATGATGTCATAATGCAAAATTCCATTATGATGTCATAATGTAAAATTCCATTATGATGTCATAATGTAAAATTCCATTATGATGTCATAATGCAACATTCCATTGTGATGTCATAATGTAAAATTCCATTATGATGTCATAATGCAAAAATTCCATTATGATGTCATAATGCAAAATTCCATTATGATGTCATAATGCAACATTCCATTATGATGTCATAATGCAACATTCCATTATGATGTCATAATGCAAAATTCCATTATGATGTCATAATGTAAAATTCCATTATGATGTCATAATGCAACATTCCATTATGATGTCATAATGCAACATTCCATTATGATGTCATAATGTAAAATTCCATTATGATGTCATAATGTAACATTCCATTATGATGTCATAATGCAACATTCCATTATGATGTCATATTGCAACATTCCATTATGATGTCATAATGCAAAATTCCATTATGATGTCATAATGCAAAATTCCATTATGATGTCATAATGTAACATTCCATTATGATGTCATAATGCAACATTCCATTATGATGTCATAATGCAAAATTCCATTATGATGTCATAATGCAAAATTCCATTATGATGTCATAATGTAACATTCCATTATGATGTCATAATGCAAAATTCCATTATGATGTCATAATGTAACATTCCATTATGATGTCATAATGCAAAATTCCATTATGATGTCATAATGCAAAATTCCATTATGATGTCATAATGTAACATTCCATTATGATGTCATAATGAAAAATTCCATTATGATGTCATAATGAAAAATTCCATTATGATGTCATAATGCAAAATTCCATTATGATGTCATAATGCAAAATTCCATTATGATGTCATAATGCAAAATTCCATTATGATGTCATAATGTAACATTCCATTATGATGTCATAATGCAAAATTCCATTATGATGTCATAATGCAAAATTCCATTATGATGTCATAATGTAACATTCCATTATGATGTCATAATGTAAAATTCCATTATGATGTCATAATGCAAAATTCCATTATGATGTCATAATGCAACATTCCATTATGATGTCATAATGCAAAATTCCATTATGATGTCATAATGCAAAATTCCATTATGATGTCATAATATAGAATTCCATTATGATGTCATAATGCAAAATTCCATTATGACGTCATAATGCAAAATTCCATTATGATGTCATAATGCAAAATTCCATTATGATGTCATAAGGCAAAATTCCATTATGATGTCACAATGCAACATTCCATTATGATGTCATAATGTAACATTCCATTATGATGTCATAATGCAACATTCCATTATGATGTCATAATGCAACATTCCATTATGATGTCATAATGCAAAATTCCATTATGATGTCATAATGCAAAATTCCATTATGATGTCATAATGTAACATTCCATTATGATGTCATAATGTAACATTCCATTATGATGTCATAATGCAAAATTCCATTATGATGTCATAATGTAACATTCCATTATGATGTCATAATGTAAAATTCCATTATGATGTCATAAAGCAACATTCCATTATGATGTCATAATGCAAAATTCCATTATGATGTCATAATGTAAAATTCCATTATGATGTCATAATGTAAAATTCCATTATGATGTCATAATGCAACATTCCATTGTGATGTCATAATGTAACATTCCATTATGATGTCATAATGCAAAATTCCATTATGATGTCATAATGTAAAATTCCATTATGATGTCATAATGCAAAAATGCCATTATGATGTCATAATGCAAAATTCCATTATGATGTCATAATGTAACATTCCATTATGATGTCATAATGCAAAATTCCATTATGATGTCATAATGCAAAATTCCATTATGATGTCATAATGCAAAATTCCATTATGATGTCATAATGTAACATTCCATTATGATGTCATAATGCAAAATTCCATTATGATGTCATAATGCAAAATTGCATCATGATGTCATAATGCAACATTCCATTATGATGTCATAATGCAAAATTCCATTATGATGTCATAATGCAACATTCCATTATGATGTCATAATGCAACATTCCATTATGATGTCATAATGTAACATTCCATTAAGATGTCATAATATAGAATTCCATTATGATGTCATAATGCAAAATTCCATTATGATGTCATAATATAGAATTCCATTATGATGTCATAATGCAAAATTCCATTATGATGTCATAATGCAAAATTCCATTATGATGTCATAATGCAAAATTCCATTATGATGTCATAATGCAAAATTCCATTATGATGTCATAATGCAACATTCCATTATGATGTCATAATGTAACATTTCATTATGATGTCATAATGTAACATTCCATTATGATGTCATAATGCAAAATTCCATTATGATGTCATAATGTAAAATTCCATTATGATGTCATAATGCAAAAATTCCATTATGATGTCATAATGCAAAATTCCATTATGATGTCATAATGTAAAATTCCATTATGTCATAATGCAAAAATTCCATTATGATGTCATAATGCAAAATTCCATTATGATGTCATAATGTAAAATTCCATTATGATGTCATAATGCAAAATTCCATTATGATGTCATAATGCAAAATTCCATTATGATGTCATAATGTAAAATTCCATTATGATGTCATAATGCAAAATTCCATTATGATGTCATAATGTAAAATTCCATTATGATGTCATAATGTAAAATTCCATTATGATGTCATAATGCAACATTCCATTATGATGTCATAACGCAAAATTCCATTATGATGCCATAACGTAACATTCCATTATGATGCCATAACGTAACATTCCATTATGATGTCATAATGCAAAATTCCATTATGATGTCATAATGTAAAATTCCATTATGATGTCATAATGCAACATTCCATTATGATGTCGTAATGCAAAATTCCATTATGATGTCGTAATGTAACATGCCATTATGATGTCATAATGCAAAATTCCATTATGATGTCATAATGTAAAATTCCATTATGATGTCATAATGTAAAATTCCATTATGATGTCATAATGCAAAATTCCATTATGATGTCATAATGCAAAATTCCATTATGATGTCATAATGCAAAATTCCATTATGATGTCATAATGCAAAATTCCATTATGATGTCATAATGCAAAATTCCATTATGATGTCATAATGCAAAATTCCATTATGATGTCATAATGCAAAATTCCATTATGATGTCATAATGTAAAATTCCATTATGATGTCATAATGTAAAATTCAATTATGATGTCATAATGCAAAATTCCATTATGATGTCATAATGCAAAACTCCATTATGATGTCATAATGCAAAACTCCATTATGATGTCATAATGCAAAACTGCATTATGATGTCATAATGCAAAACTCCATTATGATGTCATAATGCAAAATTCCATTATGATGTCATAATGTAACATTCCATTATGATGTCATAATGCAAAATTCCATTATGATGTCATAATGTAACATTCCATTATGATGTCATAATGTAAAATTCCATTATGATGTCATAATGTAAAATTCAATTATGATGTCATAATGCAAAATTCCATTATGATGTCATAATGCAAAACTCCATTATGATGTCATAATGCAAAACTCCATTATGATGTCATAATGCAAAACTGCATTATGATGTCATAATGCAAAACTCCATTATGATGTCATAATGCAAAATTCCATTATGATGTCATAATGTAAAATTCCATTATGATGTCATAATCCAAAACTCAATTATGATGTCATAATGTAAAATTCCATTATGATGTCATAATGCAAAATTCCATTATGATGCCATAATGCAAAATTCCATTATGATGTCATAATGCAAAACTCCATTATGATGTCATAATGCAAAATTCCATTATGATGTCATAATGCAAAACTCCATTATGATGTCATAATGCAAAACTCCATTATGATGTCATAATGCAAAACTGCATTATGATGTCATAATGCAAAACTCCATTATGATGTCATAATGCAAAACTCCATTATGATGTCATAATGCAAAACTCCATTATGATGTCATAATGCAAAATTGCATTATGATGTCATAATGTAAAATTCCATTATGATGTCATAATCCAAAACTCAATTATGATGTCATAATGTAAAATTCCATTATGATGTCATAATGCAAAATTCCATTATGATGTCATAATGCAAAATTCCATTATGATGTCATAATGCAAAATTCCATTATGATGTCATAATGTAACATTCCATTATGATGTCATAATGCAATATTCCATTATGATGTCATAATGCAAAATTCCATTATGATGTCATAATGTAACATTCCATTATGATGTCATAATGCAAAATTCCATTATGATGTCATAATGCAAAATTCCATTATGATGTCATAATGTAACATTCCATTATGATGTCATAATGCAAAATTCCATTATGATGTCATAATGTAACATTCCATTATGATGTCATAATGTAAAATTCCATTATGATGTCATAATGTAAAATTCAATTATGATGTCATAATGCAAAATTCCATTATGATGTCATAATGCAAAACTCCATTATGATGTCATAATGCAAAACTCCATTATGATGTCATAATGCAAAACTGCATTATGATGTCATAATGCAAAACTCCATTATGATGTCATAATGCAAAATTCCATTATGATGTCATAATGTAACATTCCATTATGATGTCATAATGCAAAATTCCATTATGATGTCATAATGTAACATTCCATTATGATGTCATAATGTAAAATTCCATTATGATGTCATAATGTAAAATTCAATTATGATGTCATAATGCAAAATTCCATTATGATGTCATAATGCAAAACTCCATTATGATGTCATAATGCAAAATTCCATTATGATGTCATAATGTAACATTCCATTATGATGTCATAATGCAAAATTCCATTATGATGTCATAATGTAACATTCCATTATGATGTCATAATGTAAAATTCCATTATGATGTCATAATGTAAAATTCAATTATGATGTCATAATGCAAAATTCCATTATGATGTCATAATGCAAAACTCCATTATGATGTCATAATGCAAAACTCCATTATGATGTCATAATGCAAAACTGCATTATGATGTCATAATGCAAAACTCCATTATGATGTCATAATGCAAAATTCCATTATGATGTCATAATGTAAAATTCCATTATGATGTCATAATCCAAAACTCAATTATGATGTCATAATGTAAAATTCCATTATGATGTCATAATGCAAAATTCCATTATGATGCCATAATGCAAAATTCCATTATGATGTCATAATGCAAAACTCCATTATGATGTCATAATGCAAAATTCCATTATGATGTCATAATGCAAAACTCCATTATGATGTCATAATGCAAAACTCCATTATGATGTCATAATGCAAAACTGCATTATGATGTCATAATGCAAAACTCCATTATGATGTCATAATGCAAAACTCCATTATGATGTCATAATGCAAAACTCCATTATGATGTCATAATGCAAAATTGCATTATGATGTCATAATGTAAAATTCCATTATGATGTCATAATCCAAAACTCAATTATGATGTCATAATGTAAAATTCCATTATGATGTCATAATGCAAAATTCCATTATGATGTCATAATGCAAAATTCCATTATGATGTCATAATGCAAAATTCCATTATGATGTCATAATGTAACATTCCATTATGATGTCATAATGCAATATTCCATTATGATGTTATAATGCAAAATTCCATTATGATGTCATAATGTAACATTCCATTATGATGTCATAATGCAAAATTCCATTATGATGTCATAATGCAAAATTCCATTATGATGTCATAATGTAACATTCCATTATGATGTCATAATGCAAAATTCCATTATGATGTCATAATGTAACATTCCATTATGATGTCATAATGTAAAATTCCATTATGATGTCATAATGTAAAATTCAATTATGATGTCATAATGCAAAATTCCATTATGATGTCATAATGCAAAACTCCATTATGATGTCATAATGCAAAACTCCATTATGATGTCATAATGCAAAACTGCATTATGATGTCATAATGCAAAACTCCATTATGATGTCATAATGCAAAATTCCATTATGATGTCATAATGTAACATTCCATTATGATGTCATAATGCAAAATTCCATTATGATGTCATAATGTAACATTCCATTATGATGTCATAATGTAAAATTCCATTATGATGTCATAATGTCAAATTCAATTATGATGTCATAATGCAAAATTCCATTATGATGTCATAATGCAAAACTCCATTATGATGTCATAATGCAAAACTCCATTATGATGTCATAATGCAAAACTGCATTATGATGTCATAATGCAAAACTCCATTATGATGTCATAATGCAAAATTCCATTATGATGTCATAATGTAAAATTCCATTATGATGTCATAATCCAAAACTCAATTATGATGTCATAATGTAACATTCCATTATGATGTCATAATGCAAAATTCCATTATGATGCCATAATGCAAAATTCCATTATGATGTCATAATGCAAAACTCCATTATGATGTCATAATGCAAAACTCCATTATGATGTCATAATGCAAAACTCCATTATGATGTCATAATGCAAAATTGCATTATGATGTCATAATGTAAAATTCCATTATGATGTCATAATCCAAAACTCAATTATGATGTCATAATGTAAAATTCCATTATGATGTCATAATGCAAAATTCCATTATGATGTCATAATGCAAAATTCCATTATGATGTCATAATGCAAAATTCCATTATGATGTCATAATGTAACATTCCATTATGATGTCATAATGCAATATTCCATTATGATGTCATAATGCAAAATTCCATTATGATGTCATAATGTAACATTCCATTATGATGTCATAATGCAAAATTCCATTATGATGTCATAATGCAAAATTCCATTATGATGTCATAATGTAACATTCCATTATGATGTCATAATGCAAAATTCCATTATGATGTCATAATGTAACATTCCATTATGATGTCATAATGCAAAATTCCATTATGATGTCATAATGTAACATTCCATTATGATGTCATAATGTAAAATTCCATTATGATGTCATAATGTAAAATTCAATTATGATGTCATAATGCAAAATTCCATTATGATGTCATAATGCAAAACTACATTATGATGTCATAATGCAAAACTCCATTATGATGTCATAATGCAAAACTGCATTATGATGTCATAATGCAAAACTCCATTATGATGTCATAATGCAAAATTCCATTATGATGTCATAATGTAAAATTCCATTATGATGTCATAATCCAAAACTCAATTATGATGTCATAATGTAAAATTCCATTATGATGTCATAATGCAAAATTCCATTATGATGCCATAATGCAAAATTCCATTATGATGTCATAATGTAAAATTCCATTATGATGTCATAATCCAAAACTCAATTATGATGTCATAATGTAAAATTCCATTATGATGTCATAATGCAAAATTCCATTATGATGTCATAATGCAAAATTCCATTATGATGTCATAATGTAACATTCCATTATGATGTCATAATGCAAAATTCCATTATGATGTCATAATGTAACATTCCATTATGATGTCATAATGTAAAATTCCATTATGATGTCATAATGTAAAATTCAATTATGATGTCATAATGCAAAATTCCATTATGATGTCATAATGCAAAACTCCATTATGATGTCATAATGCAAAACTCCATTATGATGTCATAATGCAAAACTGCATTATGATGTCATAATGCAAAACTCCATTATGATGTCATAATGCAAAATTCCATTATGATGTCATAATGTAAAATTCCATTATGATGTCATAATCCAAAACTCAATTATGATGTCATAATGTAAAATTCCATTATGATGTCATAATGCAAAATTCCATTATGATGCCATAATGCAAAATTCCATTATGATGTCATAATGCAAAACTCCATTATGATGTCATAATGCAAAACTCCATTATGATGTCATAATGCAAAACTCCATTATGATGTCATAATGCAAAACTCCATTATGATGTCATAATGCAAAATTGCATTATGATGTCATAATGTAAAATTCCATTATGATGTCATAATCCAAAACTCAATTATGATGTCATAATGTAAAATTCCATTATGATGTCATAATGCAAAATTCCATTATGATGTCATAATGCAAAATTCCATTATGATGTCATAATGCAAAATTCCATTATGATGTCATAATGTAACATTCCATTATGATATCATAATGCAATATTCCATTATGATGTCATAATGCAAAATTCCATTATGATGTCATAATGTAACATTCCATTATGATGTCATAATGCAAAATTCCATTATGATGTCATAATGTAACATTCCATTATGATGTCATAATGTAAAATTCCATTATGATGTCATAATGTAAAATTCAATTATGATGTCATAATGCAAAATTCCATTATGATGTCATAATGCAAAACTCCATTATGATGTCATAATGCAAAACTCCATTATGATGTCATAATGCAAAACTGCATTATGATGTCATAATGCAAAACTCCATTATGATGTCATAATGCAAAATTCCATTATGATGTCATAATGTAAAATTCCATTATGATGTCATAATCCAAAACTCAATTATGATGTCATAATGTAAAATTCCATTATGATGTCATAATGCAAAATTCCATTATGATGCCATAATGCAAAATTCCATTATGATGTCATAATGCAAAACTCCATTATGATGTCATAATGCAAAATTCCATTATGATGTCATAATGCAAAACTCCATTATGATGTCATAATGCAAAACTCCATTATGATGTCATAATGCAAAACTGCATTATGATGTCATAATGTAAAATTCCATTATGATGTCATAATCCAAAACTCAATTATGATGTCATAATGTAAAATTCCATTATGATGTCATAATGCAAAATTCCATTATGATGTCATAATGCAAAATTCCATTATGATGTCATAATGCAAAATTCCATTATGATGTCATAATGTAACATTCCATTATGATGTCATAATGCAATATTCCATTATGATGTCATAATGCAAAATTCCATTATGATGTCATAATGTAACATTCCATTATGATGTCATAATGCAAAATTCCATTATGATGTCATAATGCAAAATTCCATTATGATGTCATAATGTAACATTCCATTATGATGTCATAATGCAAAATTCCATTATGATGTCATAATGTAACATTCCATTATGATGTCATAATGTAAAATTCCATTATGATGTCATAATGTAAAATTCAATTATGATGTCATAATGCAAAATTCCATTATGATGTCATAATGCAAAACTCCATTATGATGTCATAATGCAAAACTCCATTATGATGTCATAATGCAAAACTCCATTATGATGTCATAATGCAAAACTCCATTATGATGTCATAATGCAAAACTCCATTATGATGTCATAATGCAAAATTGCATTATGATGTCATAATGTAAAATTCCATTATGATGTCATAATCCAAAACTCAATTATGATGTCATAATGTAAAATTCCATTATGATGTCATAATGCAAAATTCCATTATGATGTCATAATGCAAAATTCCATTATGATGTCATAATGCAAAATTCCATTATGATGTCATAATGTAACATTCCATTATGATGTCATAATGCAATATTCCATTATGATGTCATAATGCAAAATTCCATTATGATGTCATAATGTAACATTCCATTATGATGTCATAATGCAAAATTCCATTATGATGTCATAATGCAAAATTCCATTATGATGTCATAATGTAACATTCCATTATGATGTCATAATGCAAAATTCCATTATGATGTCATAATTTAACATTCCATTATGATGTCATAATGTAAAATTCCATTATGATGTCATAATGTAAAATTCCATTATGATGTCATAATGCAAAATTCCATTATGATGTCATAATGCAAAACTCCATTATGATGTCATAATGCAAAACTCCATTATGATGTCATAATGCAAAACTCCATTATGATGTCATAATGCAAAACTCCATTATGATGTCATAATGCAAAATTCCATTATGATGTCATAATGTAACATTCCATTATGATGTCATAATGCAAAATTCCATTATGATGTCATAATGTAACATTCCATTATGATGTCATAATGTAAAATTCCATTATGATGTCATAATGTAAAATTCAATTATGATGTCATAATGCAAAATTCCATTATGATGTCATAATGCAAAACTCCATTATGATGTCATAATGCAAAACTCCATTATGATGTCATAATGCAAAACTGCATTATGATGTCATAATGCAAAACTCCATTATGATGTCATAATGCAAAATTCCATTATGATGTCATAATGTAAAATTCCATTATGATGTCATAATCCAAAACTCAATTATGATGTCATAATGTAAAATTCCATTATGATGTCATAATGCAAAATTCCATTATGATGCCATAATGCAAAATTCCATTATGATGTCATAATGCAAAACTCCATTATGATGTCATAATGCAAAATTCCATTATGATGTCATAATGCAAAACTCCATTATGATGTCATAATGCAAAACTCCATTATGATGTCATAATGCAAAACTGCATTATGATGTCATAATGTAAAATTCCATTATGATGTCATAATCCAAAACTCAATTATGATGTCATAATGTAAAATTCCATTATGATGTCATAATGCAAAATTCCATTATGATGTCATAATGCAAAATTCCATTATGATGTCATAATGTAACATTCCATTATGATGTCATAATGCAATATTCCATTATGATGTCATAATGCAAAATTCCATTATGATGTCATAATGTAACATTCCATTATGATGTCATAATGCAAAATTCCATTATGATGTCATAATGCAAAATTCCATTATGATGTCATAATGTAACACTCCATTATGATGTCATAATGCAAAATTCCATTATGATGTCATAATGTAACATTCCATTATGATGTCATAATGTAAAATTCCATTATGATGTCATAATGTAAAATTCAATTATGATGTCATAATGCAAAATTCCATTATGATGTCATAATGCAAAACTCCATTATGATGTCATAATGCAAAACTCCATTATGATGTCATAATGCAAAACTGCATTATGATGTCATAATGCAAAACTCCATTATGATGTCATAATGCAAAATTCCATTATGATGTCATAATGTAAAATTCCATTATGATGTCATAATCCAAAACTCAATTATGATGTCATAATGTAAAATTCCATTATGATGTCATAATGCAAAATTCCATTATGATGCCATAATGCAAAATTCCATTATGATGTCATAATGCAAAATTCCATTATGATGTCATTATGTAACATTCCATTATGATGTCATAATGCAACATTCCATTATGATGTCATAATGCAAAATTCCATTATGATGTCATAATGCAAAATTCCATTATGATGTCATAATGTAACATTCCATTATGATGTCATAATGCAACATTCCATTATGATGTTATAATGCAAAATTCCATTATGATGTCATAATGTAACATTCCATTATGATGTCATAATGCAAAATTCCATTATGATGTCATAATGCAACATTCCATTATGATGTCGTAATGCAAAATTCCATTATGATGTCATAATGTAAAATTCCATTATGATGTCATAATGTAAAATTCCATTATGATGTCATAATGCAACATTCCATTGTGATGTCATAATGTAACATTCCATTATGATGTCATAATGCAAAATTCCATTATGATGTCATAATGTAAAATTCCATTATGATGTCATAATGCAAAAATGCCATTATGATGTCATAATGCAAAATTCCATTATGATGTCATAATGTAACATTCCATTATGATGTCATAATGCAAAATTCCATTATGATGTCATAATGCAAAATTCCATTATGATGTCATAATGCAAAATTCCATTATGATGTCATAATGTAACATTCCATTATGATGTCATAATGCAAAATTCCATTATGATGTCATAATGCAAAATTGCATTATGATGTCATAATGTAAAATTCCATTATGATGTCATAATGTAAAATTCCATTATGATGTCATAATGCAACATTCCATTGTGATGTCATAATGTAACATTCCATTATGATGTCATAATGCAAAATTCCATTATGATGTCATAATGTAAAATTCCATTATGATGTCATAATGCAAAAATGCCATTATGATGTCATAATGCAAAATTCCATTATGATGTCATAATGTAACATTCCATTATGATGTCATAATGCAAAATTCCATTATGATGTCATAATGCAAAATTCCATTATGATGTCATAATGCAAAATTCCATTATGATGTCATAATGTAACATTCCATTATGATGTCATAATGCAAAATTCCATTATGATGTCATAATGCAAAATTGCATCATGATGTCATAATGCAACATTCCATTATGATGTCATAATGCAAAATTCCATTATGATGTCATAATGCAACATTCCATTATGATGTCATAATGCAACATTCCATTATGATGTCATAATGTAACATTCCATTAAGATGTCATAATATAGAATTCCATTATGATGTCATAATGCAAAATTCCATTATGATGTCATAATATAGAATTCCATTATGATGTCATAATGCAAAATTCCATTATGATGTCATAATGCAAAATTCCATTATGATGTCATAATGCAAAATTCCATTATGATGTCATAATGCAAAATTCCATTATGATGTCATAATGCAAAATTCCATTATGATGTCATAATGCAACATTCCATTATGATGTCATAATGTAACATTTCATTATGATGTCATAATGTAACATTCCATTATGATGTCATAATGCAAAATTCCATTATGATGTCATAATGTAAAATTCCATTATGATGTCATAATGCAAAAATTCCATTATGATGTCATAATGCAAAATTCCATTATGATGTCATAATGTAAAATTCCATTATGTCATAATGCAAAAATTCCATTATGATGTCATAATGCAAAATTCCATTATGATGTCATAATGTAAAATTCCATTATGATGTCATAATGCAAAATTCCATTATGATGTCATAATGCAAAATTCCATTATGATGTCATAATGTAAAATTCCATTATGATGTCATAATGCAAAATTCCATTATGATGTCATAATGTAAAATTCCATTATGATGTCATAATGTAAAATTCCATTATGATGTCATAATGCAACATTCCATTATGATGTCATAACGCAAAATTCCATTATGATGCCATAACGTAACATTCCATTATGATGCCATAACGTAACATTCCATTATGATGTCATAATGCAAAATTCCATTATGATGTCATAATGTAAAATTCCATTATGATGTCATAATGCAACATTCCATTATGATGTCGTAATGCAAAATTCCATTATGATGTCGTAATGTAACATGCCATTATGATGTCATAATGCAAAATTCCATTATGATGTCATAATGTAAAATTCCATTATGATGTCATAATGTAAAATTCCATTATGATGTCATAATGCAAAATTCCATTATGATGTCATAATGCAAAATTCCATTATGATGTCATAATGCAAAATTCCATTATGATGTCATAATGCAAAATTCCATTATGATGTCATAATGCAAAATTCCATTATGATGTCATAATGCAAAATTCCATTATGATGTCATAATGCAAAATTCCATTATGATGTCATAATGCAAAATTCCATTATGATGTCATAATGCAAAATTCCATTATGATGTCATAATGCAAAATTCCATTATGATGTCATAATGCAAAATTCCATTATGATGTCATAATGTAAAATTCCATTATGATGTCATAATGTAAAATTCAATTATGATGTCATAATGCAAAATTCCATTATGATGTCATAATGCAAAACTCCATTATGATGTCATAATGCAAAACTCCATTATGATGTCATAATGCAAAACTGCATTATGATGTCATAATGCAAAACTCCATTATGATGTCATAATGCAAAATTCCATTATGATGTCATAATGTAACATTCCATTATGATGTCATAATGCAAAATTCCATTATGATGTCATAATGTAACATTCCATTATGATGTCATAATGTAAAATTCCATTATGATGTCATAATGTAAAATTCAATTATGATGTCATAATGCAAAATTCCATTATGATGTCATAATGCAAAACTCCATTATGATGTCATAATGCAAAACTCCATTATGATGTCATAATGCAAAACTGCATTATGATGTCATAATGCAAAACTCCATTATGATGTCATAATGCAAAATTCCATTATGATGTCATAATGTAAAATTCCATTATGATGTCATAATCCAAAACTCAATTATGATGTCATAATGTAAAATTCCATTATGATGTCATAATGCAAAATTCCATTATGATGCCATAATGCAAAATTCCATTATGATGTCATAATGCAAAACTCCATTATGATGTCATAATGCAAAATTCCATTATGATGTCATAATGCAAAACTCCATTATGATGTCATAATGCAAAACTCCATTATGATGTCATAATGCAAAACTGCATTATGATGTCATAATGCAAAACTCCATTATGATGTCATAATGCAAAACTCCATTATGATGTCATAATGCAAAACTCCATTATGATGTCATAATGCAAAATTGCATTATGATGTCATAATGTAAAATTCCATTATGATGTCATAATCCAAAACTCAATTATGATGTCATAATGTAAAATTCCATTATGATGTCATAATGCAAAATTCCATTATGATGTCATAATGCAAAATTCCATTATGATGTCATAATGCAAAATTCCATTATGATGTCATAATGTAACATTCCATTATGATGTCATAATGCAATATTCCATTATGATGTCATAATGCAAAATTCCATTATGATGTCATAATGTAACATTCCATTATGATGTCATAATGCAAAATTCCATTATGATGTCATAATGCAAAATTCCATTATGATGTCATAATGTAACATTCCATTATGATGTCATAATGCAAAATTCCATTATGATGTCATAATGTAACATTCCATTATGATGTCATAATGTAAAATTCCATTATGATGTCATAATGTAAAATTCAATTATGATGTCATAATGCAAAATTCCATTATGATGTCATAATGCAAAACTCCATTATGATGTCATAATGCAAAACTCCATTATGATGTCATAATGCAAAACTGCATTATGATGTCATAATGCAAAACTCCATTATGATGTCATAATGCAAAATTCCATTATGATGTCATAATGTAACATTCCATTATGATGTCATAATGCAAAATTCCATTATGATGTCATAATGTAACATTCCATTATGATGTCATAATGTAAAATTCCATTATGATGTCATAATGTAAAATTCAATTATGATGTCATAATGCAAAATTCCATTATGATGTCATAATGCAAAACTCCATTATGATGTCATAATGCAAAATTCCATTATGATGTCATAATGTAACATTCCATTATGATGTCATAATGCAAAATTCCATTATGATGTCATAATGTAACATTCCATTATGATGTCATAATGTAAAATTCCATTATGATGTCATAATGTAAAATTCAATTATGATGTCATAATGCAAAATTCCATTATGATGTCATAATGCAAAACTCCATTATGATGTCATAATGCAAAACTCCATTATGATGTCATAATGCAAAACTGCATTATGATGTCATAATGCAAAACTCCATTATGATGTCATAATGCAAAATTCCATTATGATGTCATAATGTAAAATTCCATTATGATGTCATAATCCAAAACTCAATTATGATGTCATAATGTAAAATTCCATTATGATGTCATAATGCAAAATTCCATTATGATGCCATAATGCAAAATTCCATTATGATGTCATAATGCAAAACTCCATTATGATGTCATAATGCAAAATTCCATTATGATGTCATAATGCAAAACTCCATTATGATGTCATAATGCAAAACTCCATTATGATGTCATAATGCAAAACTGCATTATGATGTCATAATGCAAAACTCCATTATGATGTCATAATGCAAAACTCCATTATGATGTCATAATGCAAAACTCCATTATGATGTCATAATGCAAAATTGCATTATGATGTCATAATGTAAAATTCCATTATGATGTCATAATCCAAAACTCAATTATGATGTCATAATGTAAAATTCCATTATGATGTCATAATGCAAAATTCCATTATGATGTCATAATGCAAAATTCCATTATGATGTCATAATGCAAAATTCCATTATGATGTCATAATGTAACATTCCATTATGATGTCATAATGCAATATTCCATTATGATGTTATAATGCAAAATTCCATTATGATGTCATAATGTAACATTCCATTATGATGTCATAATGCAAAATTCCATTATGATGTCATAATGCAAAATTCCATTATGATGTCATAATGTAACATTCCATTATGATGTCATAATGCAAAATTCCATTATGATGTCATAATGTAACATTCCATTATGATGTCATAATGCAAAATTCCATTATGATGTCATAATGTAACATTCCATTATGATGTCATAATGTAAAATTCCATTATGATGTCATAAAGCAACATTCCATTATGATGTCATAATGCAAAATTCCATTATGATGTCATAATGTAAAATTCCATTATGATGTCATAATGTAAAATTCCATTATGATGTCATAATGCAACATTCCATTGTGATGTCATAATGTAACATTCCATTATGATGTCATAATGCAAAATTCCATTATGATGTCATAATGTAAAATTCCATTATGATGTCATAATGCAAAAATGCCATTATGATGTCATAATGCAAAATTCCATTATGATGTCATAATGCAACATTCCATTATGATGTCATATTGCAAAATTCCATTATGATGTCATAATGCAAAATTCCATTATGATGTCATAATGTAAAATTCCATTATGATGTCATAATGCAACATTCCATTATGATGTCATAATGCAACATTCCATTATGATGTCATAATGCAACATTCCATTATGATGTCATAATGCAACATTCCATTATGATGTCATATTGCAACATTCCATTATGATGTCATAATGTAAAATTCCATTATGATGTCATAAAGCAACATTCCATTATGATGTCATAATGCAAAATTCCATTATGATGTCATAATGTAAAATTCCATTATGATGTCATAATGTAAAATTCCATTATGATGTCATAATGCAACATTCCATTGTGATGTCATAATGTAAAATTCCATTATGATGTCATAATGCAAAAATTCCATTATGATGTCATAATGCAAAATTCCATTATGATGTCATAATGCAACATTCCATTATGATGTCATAATGCAACATTCCATTATGATGTCATAATGCAAAATTCCATTATGATGTCATAATGTAAAATTCCATTATGATGTCATAATGCAACATTCCATTATGATGTCATAATGCAACATTCCATTATGATGTCATAATGTAAAATTCCATTATGATGTCATAATGTAACATTCCATTATGATGTCATAATGCAACATTCCATTATGATGTCATATTGCAACATTCCATTATGATGTCATAATGCAAAATTCCATTATGATGTCATAATGCAAAATTCCATTATGATGTCATAATGTAACATTCCATTATGATGTCATAATGCAACATTCCATTATGATGTCATAATGCAAAATTCCATTATGATGTCATAATGCAAAATTCCATTATGATGTCATAATGTAACATTCCATTATGATGTCATAATGCAAAATTCCATTATGATGTCATAATGTAACATTCCATTATGATGTCATAATGCAAAATTCCATTATGATGTCATAATGCAAAATTCCATTATGATGTCATAATGTAACATTCCATTATGATGTCATAATGAAAAATTCCATTATGATGTCATAATGCAAAATTCCATTATGATGTCATAATGCAAAATTCCATTATGATGTCATAATGCAAAATTCCATTATGATGTCATAATGTAACATTCCATTATGATGTCATAATGCAAAATTCCATTATGATGTCATAATGCAAAATTCCATTATGATGTCATAATGTAACATTCCATTATGATGTCATAATGTAAAATTCCATTATGATGTCATAATGCAAAATTCCATTATGATGTCATAATGCAACATTCCATTATGATGTCATAATGCAAAATTCCATTATGATGTCATAATGCAAAATTCCATTATGATGTCATAATATAGAATTCCATTATGATGTCATAATGCAAAATTCCATTATGACGTCATAATGCAAAATTCCATTATGATGTCATAATGCAAAATTCCATTATGATGTCATAAGGCAAAATTCCATTATGATGTCACAATGCAACATTCCATTATGATGTCATAATGTAACATTCCATTATGATGTCATAATGCAACATTCCATTATGATGTCATAATGCAACATTCCATTATGATGTCATAATGCAAAATTCCATTATGATGTCATAATGCAAAATTCCATTATGATGTCATAATGTAACATTCCATTATGATGTCATAATGTAACATTCCATTATGATGTCATAATGCAAAATTCCATTATGATGTCATAATGTAACATTCCATTATGATGTCATAATGTAAAATTCCATTATGATGTCATAAAGCAACATTCCATTATGATGTCATAATGCAAAATTCCATTATGATGTCATAATGTAAAATTCCATTATGATGTCATAATGTAAAATTCCATTATGATGTCATAATGCAACATTCCATTGTGATGTCATAATGTAACATTCCATTATGATGTCATAATGCAAAATTCCATTATGATGTCATAATGTAAAATTCCATTATGATGTCATAATGCAAAAATGCCATTATGATGTCATAATGCAAAATTCCATTATGATGTCATAATGTAACATTCCATTATGATGTCATAATGCAAAATTCCATTATGATGTCATAATGCAAAATTCCATTATGATGTCATAATGCAAAATTCCATTATGATGTCATAATGTAACATTCCATTATGATGTCATAATGCAAAATTCCATTATGATGTCATAATGCAAAATTGCATCATGATGTCATAATGCAACATTCCATTATGATGTCATAATGCAAAATTCCATTATGATGTCATAATGCAACATTCCATTATGATGTCATAATGCAACATTCCATTATGATGTCATAATGTAACATTCCATTAAGATGTCATAATATAGAATTCCATTATGATGTCATAATGCAAAATTCCATTATGATGTCATAATATAGAATTCCATTATGATGTCATAATGCAAAATTCCATTATGATGTCATAATGCAAAATTCCATTATGATGTCATAATGCAAAATTCCATTATGATGTCATAATGCAAAATTCCATTATGATGTCATAATGCAAAATTCCATTATGATGTCATAATGCAACATTCCATTATGATGTCATAATGTAACATTTCATTATGATGTCATAATGTAACATTCCATTATGATGTCATAATGCAAAATTCCATTATGATGTCATAATGTAAAATTCCATTATGATGTCATAATGCAAAAATTCCATTATGATGTCATAATGCAAAATTCCATTATGATGTCATAATGTAAAATTCCATTATGTCATAATGCAAAAATTCCATTATGATGTCATAATGCAAAATTCCATTATGATGTCATAATGTAAAATTCCATTATGATGTCATAATGCAAAATTCCATTATGATGTCATAATGCAAAATTCCATTATGATGTCATAATGTAAAATTCCATTATGATGTCATAATGCAAAATTCCATTATGATGTCATAATGTAAAATTCCATTATGATGTCATAATGTAAAATTCCATTATGATGTCATAATGCAACATTCCATTATGATGTCATAACGCAAAATTCCATTATGATGCCATAACGTAACATTCCATTATGATGCCATAACGTAACATTCCATTATGATGTCATAATGCAAAATTCCATTATGATGTCATAATGTAAAATTCCATTATGATGTCATAATGCAACATTCCATTATGATGTCGTAATGCAAAATTCCATTATGATGTCGTAATGTAACATGCCATTATGATGTCATAATGCAAAATTCCATTATGATGTCATAATGTAAAATTCCATTATGATGTCATAATGTAAAATTCCATTATGATGTCATAATGCAAAATTCCATTATGATGTCATAATGCAAAATTCCATTATGATGTCATAATGCAAAATTCCATTATGATGTCATAATGCAAAATTCCATTATGATGTCATAATGCAAAATTCCATTATGATGTCATAATGCAAAATTCCATTATGATGTCATAATGCAAAATTCCATTATGATGTCATAATGCAAAATTCCATTATGATGTCATAATGCAAAATTCCATTATGATGTCATAATGCAAAATTCCATTATGATGTCATAATGTAAAATTCCATTATGATGTCATAATGTAAAATTCAATTATGATGTCATAATGCAAAATTCCATTATGATGTCATAATGCAAAACTCCATTATGATGTCATAATGCAAAACTCCATTATGATGTCATAATGCAAAACTGCATTATGATGTCATAATGCAAAACTCCATTATGATGTCATAATGCAAAATTCCATTATGATGTCATAATGTAACATTCCATTATGATGTCATAATGCAAAATTCCATTATGATGTCATAATGTAACATTCCATTATGATGTCATAATGTAAAATTCCATTATGATGTCATAATGTAAAATTCAATTATGATGTCATAATGCAAAATTCCATTATGATGTCATAATGCAAAACTCCATTATGATGTCATAATGCAAAACTCCATTATGATGTCATAATGCAAAACTGCATTATGATGTCATAATGCAAAACTCCATTATGATGTCATAATGCAAAATTCCATTATGATGTCATAATGTAAAATTCCATTATGATGTCATAATCCAAAACTCAATTATGATGTCATAATGTAAAATTCCATTATGATGTCATAATGCAAAATTCCATTATGATGCCATAATGCAAAATTCCATTATGATGTCATAATGCAAAACTCCATTATGATGTCATAATGCAAAATTCCATTATGATGTCATAATGCAAAACTCCATTATGATGTCATAATGCAAAACTCCATTATGATGTCATAATGCAAAACTGCATTATGATGTCATAATGCAAAACTCCATTATGATGTCATAATGCAAAACTCCATTATGATGTCATAATGCAAAACTCCATTATGATGTCATAATGCAAAATTGCATTATGATGTCATAATGTAAAATTCCATTATGATGTCATAATCCAAAACTCAATTATGATGTCATAATGTAAAATTCCATTATGATGTCATAATGCAAAATTCCATTATGATGTCATAATGCAAAATTCCATTATGATGTCATAATGCAAAATTCCATTATGATGTCATAATGTAACATTCCATTATGATGTCATAATGCAATATTCCATTATGATGTCATAATGCAAAATTCCATTATGATGTCATAATGTAACATTCCATTATGATGTCATAATGCAAAATTCCATTATGATGTCATAATGCAAAATTCCATTATGATGTCATAATGTAACATTCCATTATGATGTCATAATGCAAAATTCCATTATGATGTCATAATGTAACATTCCATTATGATGTCATAATGTAAAATTCCATTATGATGTCATAATGTAAAATTCAATTATGATGTCATAATGCAAAATTCCATTATGATGTCATAATGCAAAACTCCATTATGATGTCATAATGCAAAACTCCATTATGATGTCATAATGCAAAACTGCATTATGATGTCATAATGCAAAACTCCATTATGATGTCATAATGCAAAATTCCATTATGATGTCATAATGTAACATTCCATTATGATGTCATAATGCAAAATTCCATTATGATGTCATAATGTAACATTCCATTATGATGTCATAATGTAAAATTCCATTATGATGTCATAATGTAAAATTCAATTATGATGTCATAATGCAAAATTCCATTATGATGTCATAATGCAAAACTCCATTATGATGTCATAATGCAAAATTCCATTATGATGTCATAATGTAACATTCCATTATGATGTCATAATGCAAAATTCCATTATGATGTCATAATGTAACATTCCATTATGATGTCATAATGTAAAATTCCATTATGATGTCATAATGTAAAATTCAATTATGATGTCATAATGCAAAATTCCATTATGATGTCATAATGCAAAACTCCATTATGATGTCATAATGCAAAACTCCATTATGATGTCATAATGCAAAACTGCATTATGATGTCATAATGCAAAACTCCATTATGATGTCATAATGCAAAATTCCATTATGATGTCATAATGTAAAATTCCATTATGATGTCATAATCCAAAACTCAATTATGATGTCATAATGTAAAATTCCATTATGATGTCATAATGCAAAATTCCATTATGATGCCATAATGCAAAATTCCATTATGATGTCATAATGCAAAACTCCATTATGATGTCATAATGCAAAATTCCATTATGATGTCATAATGCAAAACTCCATTATGATGTCATAATGCAAAACTCCATTATGATGTCATAATGCAAAACTGCATTATGATGTCATAATGCAAAACTCCATTATGATGTCATAATGCAAAACTCCATTATGATGTCATAATGCAAAACTCCATTATGATGTCATAATGCAAAATTGCATTATGATGTCATAATGTAAAATTCCATTATGATGTCATAATCCAAAACTCAATTATGATGTCATAATGTAAAATTCCATTATGATGTCATAATGCAAAATTCCATTATGATGTCATAATGCAAAATTCCATTATGATGTCATAATGCAAAATTCCATTATGATGTCATAATGTAACATTCCATTATGATGTCATAATGCAATATTCCATTATGATGTTATAATGCAAAATTCCATTATGATGTCATAATGTAACATTCCATTATGATGTCATAATGCAAAATTCCATTATGATGTCATAATGCAAAATTCCATTATGATGTCATAATGTAACATTCCATTATGATGTCATAATGCAAAATTCCATTATGATGTCATAATGTAACATTCCATTATGATGTCATAATGTAAAATTCCATTATGATGTCATAATGTAAAATTCAATTATGATGTCATAATGCAAAATTCCATTATGATGTCATAATGCAAAACTCCATTATGATGTCATAATGCAAAACTCCATTATGATGTCATAATGCAAAACTGCATTATGATGTCATAATGCAAAACTCCATTATGATGTCATAATGCAAAATTCCATTATGATGTCATAATGTAACATTCCATTATGATGTCATAATGCAAAATTCCATTATGATGTCATAATGTAACATTCCATTATGATGTCATAATGTAAAATTCCATTATGATGTCATAATGTCAAATTCAATTATGATGTCATAATGCAAAATTCCATTATGATGTCATAATGCAAAACTCCATTATGATGTCATAATGCAAAACTCCATTATGATGTCATAATGCAAAACTGCATTATGATGTCATAATGCAAAACTCCATTATGATGTCATAATGCAAAATTCCATTATGATGTCATAATGTAAAATTCCATTATGATGTCATAATCCAAAACTCAATTATGATGTCATAATGTAACATTCCATTATGATGTCATAATGCAAAATTCCATTATGATGCCATAATGCAAAATTCCATTATGATGTCATAATGCAAAACTCCATTATGATGTCATAATGCAAAACTCCATTATGATGTCATAATGCAAAACTCCATTATGATGTCATAATGCAAAATTGCATTATGATGTCATAATGTAAAATTCCATTATGATGTCATAATCCAAAACTCAATTATGATGTCATAATGTAAAATTCCATTATGATGTCATAATGCAAAATTCCATTATGATGTCATAATGCAAAATTCCATTATGATGTCATAATGCAAAATTCCATTATGATGTCATAATGTAACATTCCATTATGATGTCATAATGCAATATTCCATTATGATGTCATAATGCAAAATTCCATTATGATGTCATAATGTAACATTCCATTATGATGTCATAATGCAAAATTCCATTATGATGTCATAATGCAAAATTCCATTATGATGTCATAATGTAACATTCCATTATGATGTCATAATGCAAAATTCCATTATGATGTCATAATGTAACATTCCATTATGATGTCATAATGCAAAATTCCATTATGATGTCATAATGTAACATTCCATTATGATGTCATAATGTAAAATTCCATTATGATGTCATAATGTAAAATTCAATTATGATGTCATAATGCAAAATTCCATTATGATGTCATAATGCAAAACTACATTATGATGTCATAATGCAAAACTCCATTATGATGTCATAATGCAAAACTGCATTATGATGTCATAATGCAAAACTCCATTATGATGTCATAATGCAAAATTCCATTATGATGTCATAATGTAAAATTCCATTATGATGTCATAATCCAAAACTCAATTATGATGTCATAATGTAAAATTCCATTATGATGTCATAATGCAAAATTCCATTATGATGCCATAATGCAAAATTCCATTATGATGTCATAATGCAAAACTCCATTATGATGTCATAATGCAAAACTCCATTATGATGTCATAATGCAAAACTCCATTATGATGTCATAATGCAAAACTCCATTATGATGTCATAATGCAAAATTGCATTATGATGTCATAATGTAAAATTCCATTATGATGTCATAATCCAAAACTCAATTATGATGTCATAATGTAAAATTCCATTATGATGTCATAATGCAAAATTCCATTATGATGTCATAATGCAAAATTCCATTATGATGTCATAATGTAACATTCCATTATGATGTCATAATGCAAAATTCCATTATGATGTCATAATGTAACATTCCATTATGATGTCATAATGTAAAATTCCATTATGATGTCATAATGTAAAATTCAATTATGATGTCATAATGCAAAATTCCATTATGATGTCATAATGCAAAACTCCATTATGATGTCATAATGCAAAACTCCATTATGATGTCATAATGCAAAACTGCATTATGATGTCATAATGCAAAACTCCATTATGATGTCATAATGCAAAATTCCATTATGATGTCATAATGTAAAATTCCATTATGATGTCATAATCCAAAACTCAATTATGATGTCATAATGTAAAATTCCATTATGATGTCATAATGCAAAATTCCATTATGATGCCATAATGCAAAATTCCATTATGATGTCATAATGCAAAACTCCATTATGATGTCATAATGCAAAACTCCATTATGATGTCATAATGCAAAACTCCATTATGATGTCATAATGCAAAACTCCATTATGATGTCATAATGCAAAACTCCATTATGATGTCATAATGCAAAATTGCATTATGATGTCATAATGTAAAATTCCATTATGATGTCATAATCCAAAACTCAATTATGATGTCATAATGTAAAATTCCATTATGATGTCATAATGCAAAATTCCATTATGATGTCATAATGCAAAATTCCATTATGATGTCATAATGCAAAATTCCATTATGATGTCATAATGTAACATTCCATTATGATATCATAATGCAATATTCCATTATGATGTCATAATGCAAAATTCCATTATGATGTCATAATGTAACATTCCATTATGATGTCATAATGCAAAATTCCATTATGATGTCATAATGTAACATTCCATTATGATGTCATAATGTAAAATTCCATTATGATGTCATAATGTAAAATTCAATTATGATGTCATAATGCAAAATTCCATTATGATGTCATAATGCAAAACTCCATTATGATGTCATAATGCAAAACTCCATTATGATGTCATAATGCAAAACTGCATTATGATGTCATAATGCAAAACTCCATTATGATGTCATAATGCAAAATTCCATTATGATGTCATAATGTAAAATTCCATTATGATGTCATAATCCAAAACTCAATTATGATGTCATAATGTAAAATTCCATTATGATGTCATAATGCAAAATTCCATTATGATGCCATAATGCAAAATTCCATTATGATGTCATAATGCAAAACTCCATTATGATGTCATAATGCAAAATTCCATTATGATGTCATAATGCAAAACTCCATTATGATGTCATAATGCAAAACTCCATTATGATGTCATAATGCAAAACTGCATTATGATGTCATAATGTAAAATTCCATTATGATGTCATAATCCAAAACTCAATTATGATGTCATAATGTAAAATTCCATTATGATGTCATAATGCAAAATTCCATTATGATGTCATAATGCAAAATTCCATTATGATGTCATAATGCAAAATTCCATTATGATGTCATAATGTAACATTCCATTATGATGTCATAATGCAATATTCCATTATGATGTCATAATGCAAAATTCCATTATGATGTCATAATGTAACATTCCATTATGATGTCATAATGCAAAATTCCATTATGATGTCATAATGCAAAATTCCATTATGATGTCATAATGTAACATTCCATTATGATGTCATAATGCAAAATTCCATTATGATGTCATAATGTAACATTCCATTATGATGTCATAATGTAAAATTCCATTATGATGTCATAATGTAAAATTCAATTATGATGTCATAATGCAAAATTCCATTATGATGTCATAATGCAAAACTCCATTATGATGTCATAATGCAAAACTCCATTATGATGTCATAATGCAAAACTCCATTATGATGTCATAATGCAAAACTCCATTATGATGTCATAATGCAAAACTCCATTATGATGTCATAATGCAAAATTGCATTATGATGTCATAATGTAAAATTCCATTATGATGTCATAATGCAATATTCCATTATGATGTCATAATGCAAAATTCCATTATGATGTCATAATGTAACATTCCATTATGATGTCATAATGCAAAATTCCATTATGATGTCATAATGCAAAATTCCATTATGATGTCATAATGTAACATTCCATTATGATGTCATAATGCAAAATTCCATTATGATGTCATAATTTAACATTCCATTATGATGTCATAATGTAAAATTCCATTATGATGTCATAATGTAAAATTCCATTATGATGTCATAATGCAAAATTCCATTATGATGTCATAATGCAAAACTCCATTATGATGTCATAATGCAAAACTCCATTATGATGTCATAATGCAAAACTCCATTATGATGTCATAATGCAAAACTCCATTATGATGTCATAATGCAAAATTCCATTATGATGTCATAATGTAACATTCCATTATGATGTCATAATGCAAAATTCCATTATGATGTCATAATGTAACATTCCATTATGATGTCATAATGTAAAATTCCATTATGATGTCATAATGTAAAATTCAATTATGATGTCATAATGCAAAATTCCATTATGATGTCATAATGCAAAACTCCATTATGATGTCATAATGCAAAACTCCATTATGATGTCATAATGCAAAACTGCATTATGATGTCATAATGCAAAACTCCATTATGATGTCATAATGCAAAATTCCATTATGATGTCATAATGTAAAATTCCATTATGATGTCATAATCCAAAACTCAATTATGATGTCATAATGTAAAATTCCATTATGATGTCATAATGCAAAATTCCATTATGATGCCATAATGCAAAATTCCATTATGATGTCATAATGCAAAACTCCATTATGATGTCATAATGCAAAATTCCATTATGATGTCATAATGCAAAACTCCATTATGATGTCATAATGCAAAACTCCATTATGATGTCATAATGCAAAACTGCATTATGATGTCATAATGTAAAATTCCATTATGATGTCATAATCCAAAACTCAATTATGATGTCATAATGTAAAATTCCATTATGATGTCATAATGCAAAATTCCATTATGATGTCATAATGCAAAATTCCATTATGATGTCATAATGCAAAATTCCATTATGATGTCATAATGTAACATTCCATTATGATGTCATAATGCAATATTCCATTATGATGTCATAATGCAAAATTCCATTATGATGTCATAATGTAACATTCCATTATGATGTCATAATGCAAAATTCCATTATGATGTCATAATGCAAAATTCCATTATGATGTCATAATGTAACACTCCATTATGATGTCATAATGCAAAATTCCATTATGATGTCATAATGTAACATTCCATTATGATGTCATAATGTAAAATTCCATTATGATGTCATAATGTAAAATTCAATTATGATGTCATAATGCAAAATTCCATTATGATGTCATAATGCAAAACTCCATTATGATGTCATAATGCAAAACTCCATTATGATGTCATAATGCAAAACTGCATTATGATGTCATAATGCAAAACTCCATTATGATGTCATAATGCAAAATTCCATTATGATGTCATAATGTAAAATTCCATTATGATGTCATAATCCAAAACTCAATTATGATGTCATAATGTAAAATTCCATTATGATGTCATAATGCAAAATTCCATTATGATGCCATAATGCAAAATTCCATTATGATGTCATAATGCAAAATTCCATTATGATGTCATTATGTAACATTCCATTATGATGTCATAATGCAACATTCCATTATGATGTCATAATGCAAAATTCCATTATGATGTCATAATGCAAAATTCCATTATGATGTCATAATGTAACATTCCATTATGATGTCATAATGCAACATTCCATTATGATGTTATAATGCAAAATTCCATTATGATGTCATAATGTAACATTCCATTATGATGTCATAATGCAAAATTCCATTATGATGTCATAATGCAACATTCCATTATGATGTCGTAATGTAAAATTCCATTATGATGTCGTAAAGCAACATTCCATTATGATGTCATAATGCAAAATTCCATTATGATGTCATAATGCAAAATTCCATTATGATGTCATAATGCAAAACTCCATTATGATGTCATAATGCAACATTCCATTATGATGTCATAATGCAAAATTCCATTATGATGTCATAATGCAAAATTCCATTATGATGTCATAATGTAACATTCCATTATGATGTCATAATGCAAAATTCCATTATGATGTCATAATGTAACATTCCATTATGATGTCATAATGTAAAATTCCATTATGATGTCATAATGTAAAATTCAATTATGATGTCATAATGCAAAATTCCATTATGATGTCATAATGCAAAACTCCATTATGATGTCATAATGCAACATTCCATTATGATGTCATAATGCAAAATTCCATTATGATGTCATAATGTAACATTCCATTATGATGTCATAATGCAAAATTCCATTATGATGTCATAATGCAAAATTCCATTATGATGTCATAATGTAACATTCCATTATGATGTCATAATGCAAAATTCCATTATGATGTCATAATGTAACATTCCATTATGATGTCATAATGTAAAATTCCATTATGATGTCATAATGTAAAATTCAATTATGATGTCATAATGCAAAATTCCATTATGATGTCATAATGCAAAACTCCATTATGATGTCATAATGCAAAACTCCATTATGATGTCATAATGCAAAACTGCATTATGATGTCATAATGCAAAACTCCATTATGATGTCATAATGCAAAATTCCATTATGATGTCATAATGTAAAATTCCATTATGATGTCATAATCCAAAACTCAATTATGATGTCATAATGTAAAATTCCATTATGATGTCATAATGCAAAATTCCATTATGATGCCATAATGCAAAATTCCATTATGATGTCATAATGCAAAACTCCATTATGATGTCATAATGCAAAACTCCATTATGATGTCATAATGCAAAACTCCATTATGATGTCATAATGCAAAACTCCATTATGATGTCATAATGCAAAACTCCATTATGATGTCATAATGCAAAATTGCATTATGATGTCATAATGTAAAATTCCATTATGATGTCATAATCCAAAACTCAATTATGATGTCATAATGTAAAATTCCATTATGATGTCATAATGCAAAATTCCATTATGATGTCATAATGCAAAATTCCATTATGATGTCATAATGCAAAATTCCATTATGATGTCATAATGTAACATTCCATTATGATGTCATAATGCAATATTCCATTATGATGTCATAATGCAAAATTCCATTATGATGTCATAATGTAACATTCCATTATGATGTCATAATGCAAAATTCCATTATGATGTCATAATGCAAAATTCCATTATGATGTCATAATGTAACATTCCATTATGATGTCATAATGCAAAATTCCATTATGATGTCATAATGTAACATTCCATTATGATGTCATAATGTAAAATTCCATTATGATGTCATAATGTAAAATTCAATTATGATGTCATAATGCAAAATTCCATTATGATGTCATAATGCAAAACTCCATTATGATGTCATAATGCAAAACTCCATTATGATGTCATAATGCAAAACTGCATTATGATGTCATAATGCAAAACTCCATTATGATGTCATAATGCAAAATTCCATTATGATGTCATAATGTAAAATTCCATTATGATGTCATAATCCAAAACTCAATTATGATGTCATAATGTAAAATTCCATTATGATGTCATAATGCAAAATTCCATTATGATGCCATAATGCAAAATTCCATTATGATGTCATAATGCAAAATTCCATTATGATGTCATTATGTAACATTCCATTATGATGTCATAATGCAACATTCCATTATGATGTCATAATGCAAAATTCCATTATGATGTCATAATGCAAAATTCCATTATGATGTCATAATGTAACATTCCATTATGATGTCATAATGCAACATTCCATTATGATGTTATAATGCAAAATTCCATTATGATGTCATAATGTAACATTCCATTATGATGTCATAATGCAAAATTCCATTATGATGTCATAATGCAACATTCCATTATGATGTCGTAATGTAAAATTCCATTATGATGTCGTAAAGCAACATTCCATTATGATGTCATAATGCAAAATTCCATTATGATGTCATAATGCAAAATTCCATTATGATGTCATAATGCAAAACTCCATTATGATGTCATAATGCAACATTCCATTATGATGTCATAATGCAAAATTCCATTATGATGTCATAATGCAAAATTCCATTATGATGTCATAATGTAACATTCCATTATGATGTCATAATGCAAAATTCCATTATGATGTCATAATGTAACATTCCATTATGATGTCATAATGTAAAATTCCATTATGATGTCATAATGTAAAATTCAATTATGATGTCATAATGCAAAATTCCATTATGATGTCATAATGCAAAACTCCATTATGATGTCATAATGCAACATTCCATTATGATGTCATAATGCAAAATTCCATTATGATGTCATAATGTAACATTCCATTATGATGTCATAATGCAAAATTCCATTATGATGTCATAATGCAAAATTCCATTATGATGTCATAATGTAACATTCCATTATGATGTCATAATGCAAAATTCCATTATGATGTCATAATGTAACATTCCATTATGATGTCATAATGTAAAATTCCATTATGATGTCATAATGTAAAATTCAATTATGATGTCATAATGCAAAATTCCATTATGATGTCATAATGCAAAACTCCATTATGATGTCATAATGCAAAACTCCATTATGATGTCATAATGCAAAACTGCATTATGATGTCATAATGCAAAACTCCATTATGATGTCATAATGCAAAATTCCATTATGATGTCATAATGTAAAATTCCATTATGATGTCATAATCCAAAACTCAATTATGATGTCATAATGTAAAATTCCATTATGATGTCATAATGCAAAATTCCATTATGATGCCATAATGCAAAATTCCATTATGATGTCATAATGCAAAACTCCATTATGATGTCATAATGCAAAACTCCATTATGATGTCATAATGCAAAATTCCATTATGATGTCATAATGCAAAATTCCATTATGATGTCATAATGTAACATTCCATTATGATGTCATAATGCAATATTCCATTATGATGTCATAATGCAAAATTCCATTATGATGTCATAATGTAACATTCCATTATGATGTCATAATGCAAAATTCCATTATGATGTCATAATGCAAAATTCCATTATGATGTCATAATGTAACATTCCATTATGATGTCATAATGCAAAATTCCATTATGATGTCATAATGTAACATTCCATTATGATGTCATAATGTAAAATTCCATTATGATGTCATAATGTAAAATTCAATTATGATGTCATAATGCAAAATTCCATTATGATGTCATAATGCAAAACTCCATTATGATGTCATAATGCAAAACTCCATTATGATGTCATAATGCAAAACTGCATTATGATGTCATAATGCAAAACTCCATTATGATGTCATAATGCAAAATTCCATTATGATGTCATAATGTAAAATTCCATTATGATGTCATAATCCAAAACTCAATTATGATGTCATAATGTAAAATTCCATTATGATGTCATAATGCAAAATTCCATTATGATGCCATAATGCAACATTCCATTATGATGTCATAATGCAAAATTCCATTATGATGTCATTATGTAACATTCCATTATGATGTCATAATGCAACATTCCATTATGATGTCATAATGCAAAATTCCATTATGATGTCATAATGCAAAATTCCATTATGATGTCATAATGTAACATTCCATTATGATGTCATAATGCAACATTCCATTATGATGTTATAATGCAAAATTCCATTATGATGTCATAATGTAACATTCCATTATGATGTCATAATGCAAAATTCCATTATGATGTCATAATGCAACATTCCATTATGATGTCGTAATGTAAAATTCCATTATGATGTCGTAAAGCAACATTCCATTATGATGTCATAATGCAAAATTCCATTATGATGTCATAATGCAAAATTCCATTATGATGTCATAATGCAAAACTCCATTATGATGTCATAATGCAACATTCCATTATGATGTCATAATGCAAAATTCCATTATGATGTCATAATGTAACATTCCATTATGATGTCATAATGCAAAATTCCATTATGATGTCATAATGCAAAATTCCATTATGATGTCATAATGCAAAACTCCATTATGATGTCATAATGCAAAACTCCATTATGATGTCATAATGCAAAACTCCATTATGATGTCATAATGCAAAACTGCATTATGATGTCATAATGCAAAACTCCATTATGATGTCATAATGCAAAATTCCATTATGATGTCATAATGTAAAATTCCATTATGATGTCATAATCCAAAACTCAATTATGATGTCATAATGTAAAATTCCATTATGATGTCATAATGCAAAATTCCATTATGATGCCATAATGCAAAATTCCATTATGATGTCATAATGCAAAATTCCATTATGATGTCATTATGTAACATTCCATTATGATGTCATAATGCAACATTCCATTATGATGTCATAATGCAAAATTCCATTATGATGTCATAATGCAAAATTCCATTATGATGTCATAATGTAACATTCCATTATGATGTCATAATGCAACATTCCATTATGATGTTATAATGCAAAATTCCATTATGATGTCATAATGTAACATTCCATTATGATGTCATAATGCAAAATTCCATTATGATGTCATAATGCAACATTCCATTATGATGTCGTAATGTAAAATTCCATTATGATGTCGTAAAGCAACATTCCATTATGATGTCATAATGCAAAATTCCATTATGATGTCATAATGCAAAATTCCATTATGATGTCATAATGCAAAACTCCATTATGATGTCATAATGCAACATTCCATTATGATGTCGTAATGCAAAATTCCATTATGATGTCATAATGTAACATGCCATTATGATGTCATAATGCAAAATTCCATTATGATGTCATAATGCAAAATTCCATTATGATGTCATAATGCAAAATTCCATTATGATGTCATAATGCAAAATTCCATTATGATGCCATAATGCAAAATTCCATTATGATGTCATAATGCAAAATTCCATTATGATGTCATAATGCAAAACTCCATTATGATGTCATAATGCAAAATTGCATTATGATGTCATAATGTAAAATTCCATTATGATGTCATAATCCAAAACTCAATTATGATGTCATAATGTAAAATTCCATTATGATGTCATAATGCAAAATTCCATTATGATGTCATAATGCAAAATTCCATTATGATGTCATAATGCAAAATTCCATTATGATGTCATAATGCAAAATTCCATTATGATGTCATAATGCAAAATTCCATTATGATGTCATAATGCAAAACTCCATTATGATGTCATAATGCAAAACTCCATTATGATGTCATAATGCAAAACTCCATTATGATGTCATAATGCAAAATTGCATTATGATGTCATAATGTAAAATTCCATTATGATGTCATAATCCAAAACTCAATTATGATGTCATAATGTAAAATTCCATTATGATGTCATAATGCAAAATTCCATTATGATGTCATAATGCAAAATTCCATTATGATGTCATAATGCAAAATTCCATTATGATGTCATAATGTAACATTCCATTATGATGTCATAATGCAATATTCCATTATGATGTCATAATGCAAAATTCCATTATGATGTCATAATCCAAAACTCAATTATGATGTCATAATGTAAAATTCCATTATGATGTCATAATGTAACATTCCATTATGATGTCATAATGCAAAATTCCATTATGATGTCATAATGCAAAATTCCATTATGATGTCATAATGTAACATTCCATTATGATGTAATAATGCAATATTCCATTATGATGTCATAATGCAAAATTCCATTATGATGTCATAATGCAAAATTCCATTATGATGTAATAATGTAACATTCCATTATGATGTCATAATGCAACATTCCATTATGATGTCATAATGCAAAATTCCATTATGATGTCATAATGCAAAATTCCATTATGATGTCATAATGTAACATTCCATTATGATGTCATAATGCAAAATTCCATTATGATGTCATAATGTAACATTCCATTATGATGTCATAATGTAAAATTCCATTATGATGTCATAAAGCAACATTCCATTATGATGTCATAATGCAAAATTCCATTATGATGTCATAATGTAAAATTCCATTATGATGTCATAATGCAACATTCCATTGTGATGTCATAATGTAACATTCCATTATGATGTCATAATGCAAAATTCCATTATGATGTCATAATGTAAAATTCCATTATGATGTCATAATGCAACATTCCATTGTGATGTCATAATGTAACATTCCATTGTGATGTCATAATGCAAAATTCCATTATGATGTCATAATGTAAAATTCCATTATGATGTCATAATGCAAAAATTCCATTATGATGTCATAATGCAAAATTCCATTATGATGTCATAATGCAACATTCCATTATGATGTCATAATGCAACATTCCATTATGATGTCATAATGCAACATTCCATTATGATGTCATAATGTAAAATTCCATTATGATGTCATAATTTAACATTCCATTATGATGTCATAATGCAACATTCCATTATGATGTCATAATGCAAAATTCCATTATGATGTCATAATGCAAAATTCCATTATGATGTCATAATGTAACATTCCATTATGATGTCATAATGCAACATTCCATTATGATGTCATAATGCAAAATTCCATTATGATGTCATAATGCAAAATTCCATTATGATGTCATAATGTAACATTCCATTATGATGTCATAATGCAACATTCCATTATGATGTCATAATGCAAAATTCCATTATGATGTCATAATGTAACATTCCATTATGATGTCATAATGCAAAATTCCATTATGATGTCATAATGTAACATTCCATTATGATGTCATAATGCAACATTCCATTATGATGTCATAATGCAACATTCCATTATGATGTCATAATGCAAAATTCCAGTATGATGTCATAATGCATCATTCCATTATGATGTCATAATGCAACATTCCATTTTGATGTCATAATGCAAAATTCCATTATGATGTCATAATGTAACATTCCATTATGATGTCATAATGCAAAATTCCATTATGATGTCATAATGTAAAATTCCATTATGATGTCATAATGCAACATTCCATTATGATGTCATAATGTAAAATTCCATTATGATGTCATAAAGCAACATTCCATTATGATGTCATAATGCAAAATTCCATTATGATGTCATAATGTAAAATTCCATTATGATGTCATAAAGCAACATTCCATTATGATGTCATAATGCAAAATTCCATTATGATGTCATAATGTAAAATTCCATTATGATGTCATAATGCAACATTCCATTGTGATGTCATAATGTAACATTCCATTATGATGTCATAATGTAACATTCCATTATGATGTCATAATGCAAAATTCCATTATGATGTCATAATGTAAAATTCCATTATGATGTCATAATGCAAAAATTCCATTATGATGTCATAATGCAAAATTCCATTATGATGTCATAATGCAAAATTCCATTATGATGTCATAATGCAACATTCCATTATGATGTCATAATGCAACATTCCATTATGATGTCATAATGTAAAATTCCATTATGATGTCATAATGTAACATTCCATTATGATGTCATAATGCAACATTCCATTATGATGTCATAATGCAAAATTCCATTATGATGTCATAATGCAAAATTCCATTATGATGTCATAATGTAACATTCCATTATGATGTCATATTGCAACATTCCATTATGATGTCATAATGCAAAATTCCATTATGATGTCATAATGTAAAATTCCATTATGATGTCATAATGCAAAATTCCATTATGATGTCATAATGCAAAATTCCATTATGATGTCATAATGTAAAATTCCATTATGATGTCATAATGCAAAATTCCATTATGATGTCATAATGCAAAATTCCATTATGATGTCATAATGTAACATTCCACTATGATGTCATAATGTAAAATTCCATTATGGTGTCATAAAGCAACATTCCATTATGATCCCAATATGCAAAATTCCATTATGATGTCATAATGCAAAACTCCATTATGATGTCATAATGCAAAACTCCATTATGATGTCATAATGCAACATTCCATTATGATGTCGTAATGTAAAATTCCATTATGATGTCATAATGCAAAATTCCATTATGATGTCATAATGCATAATTCCATTATGATGTCATAATGCAAAACTCCATTATGATGTCATAATGCAACATTCCATTATGATGTCGTAATGCAAAATTCCATTATGATGTCATAATGTAACATGCCATTATGATGTCATAATGCAAAATTCCATTATGATGTCATAATGTAAAATTCCATTATGATGTCATAATGCAAAATTCCATTATGATGTCATAATGTAAAATTCCATTATGATGTCATAATGTAAAATTCCATTATGATGTCATAATGTAAAATTCCATTATGATGTCATAATGTAAAATTCCATTATGATGTCATAATGCAAAATTCCATTATGATGTCATAATGCAAAACTCCATTATGATGTCATAATGCAAAACTCCATTATGATGTCATAATGCAAAACTCCATTATGATGTCATAATGCAAAACTCCATTATGATGTCATAATGCAAAACTCCATTATGATGTCATAATGCAAAATTGCATTATGATGTCATAATGTAAAATTCCATTATGATGTCATAATCCAAAACTCAATTATGATGTCATAATGTAAAATTCCATTATGATGTCATAATGCAAAATTCCATTATGATGTCATAATGCAAAATTCCATTATGATGTCATAATGCAAAATTCCATTATGATGTCATAATGTAACATTCCATTATGATGTCATAATGCAACATTCCATTATGATGTCATAATGCAAAATTCCATTATGATGTCATAATGTAACATTCCATTATGATGTCATAATGCAAAATTCCATTATGATGTCATAATGCAAAATTCCATTATGATGTCATAATGCAAAATTCCATTATGATGTCATAATGTAACATTCCATTATGATGTCATAATGCAAAATTCCATTATGATGTCATAATGTAACATTCCATTATGATGTCATAATGTAAAATTCCATTATGATGTCATAAAGCAACATTCCATTATGATGTCATAATGCAAAATTCCATGATGATGTCATAATGTAAAATTCCATTATGATGTCATAATGTAAAATTCCATTATGATGTCATAATGCAACATTCCATTGTGATGTCATAATGTAACATTCCATTATGATGTCATAATGCAAAATTCCATTATGATGTCATAATGCAAAATTCCATTATGATGTCATAATGTAAAATTCCATTATGATGTCATAATGCAAAAATTCCATTATGATGTCATAATGCAAAATTCCATTATGATGTCATAATGCAACATTCCATTATGATGTCATAATGCAACATTCCATTATGATGTCATAATGCAAAATTCCATTATGATGTCATAATGTAAAATTCCATTATGATGTCATAATGCAACATTCCATTGTGATGTCATAATGTAACATTCCATTGTGATGTCATAATGCAAAATTCCATTATGATGTCATAATGTAAAATTCCATTATGATGTCATAATGCAAAAATTCCATTATGATGTCATAATGCAAAATTCCATTATGATGTCATAATGCAACATTCCATTATGATGTCATAATGCAACATTCCATTATGATGTCATAATGCAACATTCCATTATGATGTCATAATGTAAAATTCCATTATGATGTCATAATGTAACATTCCATTATGATGTCATAATGCAACATTCCATTATGATGTCATAATGCAAAATTCCATAATGATGTCATAATGCAAAATTCCATTATGATGTCATAATGTAACATTCCATTATGATGTCATAATGCAACATTCCATTATGATGTCATAATGCAACATTCCATTATGATGTCATAATGCAAAATTCCATTATGATGTCATAATGCAAAATTCCATTATGATGTCATAATGTAACATTCCATTATGATGTCATAATGCAACATTCCATTATGATGTCATAATGCAAAATTCCATTATGATGTCATAATGCAAAATTCCATTATGATGTCATAATGTAACATTCCATTATGATGTCATAATGCAAAATTCCATTATGATGTCATAATGTAACATTCCATTAAGATGTCATAATGCAAAATTCCATTATGATGTCATAATGCAAAATTCCATTATGATGTCATAATGTAACATTCCATTATGTCATAATGCAAAATTCCATTATGATGTCATAATGCAAAATTCCATTATGATGTCATAATGCAAAATTCCATTATGATGTCATAATGCAAAATTCCATTATGATGTCATAATGCAAAATTCCATTATGATGTCATAATGTAACATTCCATTATGATGTCATAATGCAAAATTCCATTATGATGTCATAATGTAACATTCCATTATGATGTCATAATGCAACATTCCATTATGATGTCATAATGCAACATTCCATTATGATGTCATAATGCAACATTCCATTATGATGTCATAATGCAAAATTCCAGTATGATGTCATAATGCATCATTCCATTATGATGTCATAATGCAACATTCCATTATGATGTCATAATGCAAAATTCCATTATGATGTCATAATGTAACATTCCATTATGATGTCATAATGCAAAATTCCATTATGATGTCATAATGCAACATTCCATTGTGATGTCATAATGTAACATTCCATTATGATGTCATAATGCAAAATTCCATTATGATGTCATAATGTAAAATTCCATTATGATGTCATAATGCAAAAATTCCATTATGATGTCATAATGCAAAATTCCATTATGATGTCATAATGCAACATTCCATTATGATGTCATAATGCAAAATTCCATTATGATGTCATAATGCAACATTCCATTATGATGTCATAATGCAACATTCCATTATGATGTCATAATGCAACATTCCATTATGATGTCATAATGTAAAATTCCATTATGATGTCATAATGTAACATTCCATTATGATGTCATAATGCAACATTCCATTATGATGTCATAATGCAAAATTCCATTATGATGTCATAATGCAAAATTCCATTATGATGTCATAATGTAACATTCCATTATGATGTCATAATGCAACATTCCATTATGATGTCATAATGCAAAATTCCATTATGATGTCATAATGCAAAATTCCATTATGCAAAATTCCATTATGATGTCATAATGCAACATTCCATTATGATGTCATAATGCAAAATTCCATTATGATGTCATAATGCAAAATTCCATTATGATGTCATAATGCAAAATTCCATTATGATGTCATAATGCAAAATTCCATTATGATGTCATAATGTAACATTCCATTATGATGTCATAATGCAAAATTCCATTATGATGTCATAATGTAACATTCCATTATGATGTCAATGCAAAATTCCATTATGATGTCATAATGCAAAATTCCATTATGATGTCATAATGTAACATTCCATTATGATGTCATAATGCAAAATTCCATTATGATGTCATAATGCAAAATTCCATTATGATGTCATAATGCAAAATTCCATTATGATGTCATAATGCAAAATTCCATTATGATGTCATAATGCAAAATTCCATTATGATGTCATAATGCAAATTCCATTATGATGTCATAATGCAAAATTCCATTATGATGTCATAATGTAACATTCCATTATGATGTCATAATGCAAAATTCCATTATGATGTCATAATGTAACATTCCATTATGATGTCATAATGCAACATTCCATTATGATGTCATAATGCAACATTCCATTATGATGTCATAATGCAAAATTCCAGTATGATGTCATAATGCATCATTCCATTATGATGTCATAATGCAACATTCCATTATGATGTCATAATGCAAAATTCCATTATGATGTCATAATGTAACATTCCATTATGATGTCATAATGCAAAATTCCATTTTGATGTCATAATGTAAAATTCCATTATGATGTCATAATGCAACATTCCATTATGATGTCATAATGTAAAATTCCATTATGATGTCATAAAGCAACATTCCAATTTGATGTCATAATGCAAAATTCCATTATGATGTCATAATGTAAAATTCCATTATGATGTCATAAAGCAACATTCCATTATGATGTCATAATGCAAAATTCCATTATGATGTCATAATGTAAAATTCCATTATGATGTCATAATGTAAAATTCCATTATGATGTCATAATGCAACATTCCATTGTGATGTCATAATGTAACATTCCATTATGATGTCATAATGCAAAATTCCATTATGATGTCATAATGCAACATTCCATTATGATGTCATAATGCAACATTCCATTATGATGTCATAATGTAAAATTCCATTATGATGTCATAATGTAACATTCCATTATGATGTCATAATGCAACATTCCATTATGATGTCATAATGCAACATTCCATTATGATGTCATAATGCAAAATTCCATTATGATGTCATAATGTAACATTCCATTATGATGTCATATTGCAACATTCCATTATGATGTCATAATGTAAAATTCCATTATGATGTCATAATGCAAAAATTCCATTATGATGTCATAATGTAACATTCCATTATGATGTCATATTGCAACATTCCATTATGATGTCATAATGTAAAATTCCATTATGATGTCATAATGCAAAAATTCCATTATGATGTCATAATGCAAAATTCCATTATGATGTCATAATGCAAAATTCCATTATGATGTCATAATGCAACATTCCATTATGATGTCATAATGCAACATTCCATTATGATGTCATAATGTAAAATTCCATTATGATGTCATAATGTAACATTCCATTATGATGTCATAATGCAAAATTCCATTATGATGTCATAATGCAAAATTCCATTATGATGTCATAATGCAAAATTCCATTATGATGTCATAATGTAACATTCCATTATGATGTCATATTGCAACATTCCATTATGATGTCATAATGCAAAATTCCATTATGATGTCATAATGCAAAATTCCATTATGATGTCATAATGCAAAATTCCATTATGATGTCATAATGCAAAATTCCATTATGATGTCATAATGCAAAATTCCATTATGATGCCATAATGCAAAATTCCATTATGATGTCATAATGCAAAATTCCATTATGATGTCATTATGTAACATTCCATTATGATGTCATAATGCAAAACTCCATTATGATGTCATAATGCAAAACTCCATTATGATGTCATAATGCAAAACTCCATTATGATGTCATAATGCAAAATTGCATTATGATGTCATAATGTAAAATTCCATTATGATGTCATAATCCAAAACTCAATTATGATGTCATAATGTAAAATTCCATTATGATGTCATAATGCAAAATTCCATTATGATGTCATAATGCAAAATTCCATTATGATGTCATAATGCAAAATTCCATTATGATGTCATAATGTAACATTCCATTATGATGTCATAATGCAATATTCCATTATGATGTCATAATGCAAAATTCCATTATGATGTCATAATCCAAAACTCAATTATGATGTCATAATGTAAAATTCCATTATGATGTCATAATGTAACATTCCATTATGATGTCATAATGCAAAATTCCATTATGATGTCATAATGCAAAATTCCATTATGATGTCATAATGTAACATTCCATTATGATGTAATAATGCAATATTCCATTATGATGTCATAATGCAAAATTCCATTATGATGTCATAATGCAAAATTCCATTATGATGTAATAATGTAACATTCCATTATGATGTCATAATGCAACATTCCATTATGATGTCATAATGCAAAATTCCATTATGATGTCATAATGCAAAATTCCATTATGATGTCATAATGTAACATTCCATTATGATGTCATAATGCAAAATTCCATTATGATGTCATAATGTAACATTCCATTATGATGTCATAATGTAAAATTCCATTATGATGTCATAAAGCAACATTCCATTATGATGTCATAATGCAAAATTCCATTATGATGTCATAATGTAAAATTCCATTATGATGTCATAATGCAACATTCCATTGTGATGTCATAATGTAACATTCCATTATGATGTCATAATGCAAAATTCCATTATGATGTCATAATGTAAAATTCCATTATGATGTCATAATGCAAAAATTCCATTATGATGTCATAATGCAAAATTCCATTATGATGCCATAATGCAACATTCCATTATGATGTCATAATGCAACATTCCATTATGATGTCATAATGCAAAATTCCATTATGATGTCATAATGTAAAATTCCATTATGATGTCATAATGCAACATTCCATTGTGATGTCATAATGTAACATTCCATTGTGATGTCATAATGCAAAATTCCATTATGATGTCATAATGTAAAATTCCATTATGATGTCATAATGCAAAAATTCCATTATGATGTCATAATGCAAAATTCCATTATGATGTCATAATGCAACATTCCATTATGATGTCATAATGCAACATTCCATTATGATGTCATAATGCAACATTCCATTATGATGTCATAATGTAAAATTCCATTATGATGTCATAATGTAACATTCCATTATGATGTCATAATGCAACATTCCATTATGATGTCATAATGCAAAATTCCATTATGATGTCATAATGCAAAATTCCATTATGATGTCATAATGTAACATTCCATTATGATGTCATAATGCAACATTCCATTATGATGTCATAATGCAAAATTCCATTATGATGTCATAATGCAAAATTCCATTATGATGTCATAATGTAACATTCCATTATGATGTCATAATGCAACATTCCATTATGATGTCATAATGCAAAATTCCATTATGATGTCATAATGTAACATTCCATTATGATGTCATAATGCAAAATTCCATTATGATGTCATAATGTAACATTCCATTATGATGTCATAATGCAACATTCCATTATGATGTCATAATGCAACATTCCATTATGATGTCATAATGCAAAATTCCAGTATGATGTCATAATGCATCATTCCATTATGATGTCATAATGCAACATTCCATTTTGATGTCATAATGCAAAATTCCATTATGATGTCATAATGTAACATTCCATTATGATGTCATAATGCAAAATTCCATTATGATGTCATAATGTAAAATTCCATTATGATGTCATAATGCAACATTCCATTATGATGTCATAATGCAACATTCCATTATGATGTCATAATGTAAAATTCCATTATGATGTCATAATGCAAAATTCCATTATGATGTCATAATGTAAAATTCCATTATGATGTCATAATGTAAAATTCCATTATGATGTCATAATGTAAAATTCCATTATGATGTCATAATGTAAAATTCCATTATGATGTCATAATGCAAAATTCCATTATGATGTCATAATGCAAAACTCCATTATGATGTCATAATGCAAAACTCCATTATGATGTCATAATGCAAAACTCCATTATGATGTCATAATGCAAAACTCCATTATGATGTCATAATGCAAAACTCCATTATGATGTCATAATGCAAAACTCCATTATGATGTCATAATGCAAAACTCCATTATGATGTCATAATGCAAAACTCCATTATGATGTCATAATGCAAAATTGCATTATGATGTCATAATGTAAAATTCCATTATGATGTCATAATCCAAAACTCAATTATGATGTCATAATGCAAAACTCCATTATGATGTCATAATGCAAAACTCCATTATGATGTCATAATGCAACATTCCATTATGATGTCGTAATGTAAAATTCCATTATGATGTCATAATGCAAAAATTCCATTATGATGTCATAATGCAAAATTCCATTATGATGTCATAATGCAACATTCCATTATGATGTCATAATGCAACATTCCATTATGATGTCATAATGCAAAATTCCATTATGATGTCATAATGTAAAATTCCATTATGATGTCATAATGCAAAATTCCATTATGATGTCATAATGCAAAATTCCATTATGATGTCATAATGTAACATTCCACTATGATGTCATAATGTAAAATTCCATTATGGTGTCATAAAGCAACATTCCATTATGATCCCAATATGCAAAATTCCATTATGATGTCATAATGCAAAACTCCATTATGATGTCATAATGCAAAACTCCATTATGATGTCATAATGCAACATTCCATTATGATGTCGTAATGTAAAATTCCATTATGATGTCATAATGCAAAATTCCATTATGATGTCATAATGCAAAATTCCATTATGATGTCATAATGCAAAACTCCATTATGATGTCATAATGCAACATTCCATTATGATGTCGTAATGCAAAATTCCATTATGATGTCATAATGTAACATGCCATTATGATGTCATAATGCAAAATTCCATTATGATGTCATAATGTAAAATTCCATTATGATGTCATAATGCAAAATTCCATTATGATGTCATAATGTAAAATTCCATTATGATGTCATAATGTAAAATTCCATTATGATGTCATAATGTAAAATTCCATTATGATGTCATAATGTAAAATTCCATTATGATGTCATAATGTAAAATTCCATTATGATGTCATAATGCAAAACTCCATTATGATGTCATAATGCAAAACTCCATTATGATGTCATAATGCAAAACTCCATTATGATGTCATAATGCAAAACTCCATTATGATGTCATAATGCAAAACTCCATTATGATGTCATAATGCAAAACTCCATTATGATGTCATAATGCAAAACTCCATTATGATGTCATAATGCAAAACTCCATTATGATGTCATAATGCAAAATTGCATTATGATGTCATAATGTAAAATTCCATTATGATGTCATAATCCAAAACTCAATTATGATGTCATAATGTAAAATTCCATTATGATGTCATAATGCAAAATTCCATTATGATGTCATAATGCAAAATTCCATTATGATGTCATAATGCAAAATTCCATTATGATGTCATAATGTAACATTCCATTATGATGTCATAATGCAATATTCCATTATGATGTCATAATGCAAAATTCCATTATGATGTCATAATGTAACATTCCATTATGATGTCATAATGCAAAATTCCATTATGATGTCATAATGCAAAATTCCATTATGATGTCATAATGTAACATTCCATTATGATGTCATAATGCAAAATTCCATTATGATGTCATAATGTAACATTCCATTATGATGTCATAATGTAAAATTCCATTATGATGTCATAAAGCAACATTCCATTATGATGTCATAATGCAAAATTCCATGATGATGTCATAATGTAAAATTCCATTATGATGTCATAATGTAAAATTCCATTATGATGTCATAATGCAACATTCCATTGTGATGTCATAATGTAACATTCCATTATGATGTCATAATGCAAAATTCCATTATGATGTCATAATGTAAAATTCCATTATGATGTCATAATGCAAAAATTCCATTATGATGTCATAATGCAAAATTCCATTATGATGTCATAATGCAACATTCCATTATGATGTCATAATGCAACATTCCATTATGATGTCATAATGCAAAATTCCATTATGATGTCATAATGTAAAATTCCATTATGATGTCATAATGCAACATTCCATTGTGATGTCATAATGTAACATTCCATTGTGATGTCATAATGCAAAATTCCATTATGATGTCATAATGTAAAATTCCATTATGATGTCATAATGCAAAAATTCCATTATGATGTCATAATGCAAAATTCCATTATGATGTCATAATGCAACATTCCATTATGATGTCATAATGCAACATTCCATTATGATGTCATAATGCAACATTCCATTATGATGTCATAATGTAAAATTCCATTATGATGTCATAATGTAACATTCCATTATGATGTCATAATGCAACATTCCATTATGATGTCATAATGCAAAATTCCATAATGATGTCATAATGCAAAATTCCATTATGATGTCATAATGTAACATTCCATTATGATGTCATAATGCAACATTCCATTATGATGTCATAATGCAACATTCCATTATGATGTCATAATGCAAAATTCCATTATGATGTCATAATGCAAAATTCCATTATGATGTCATAATGTAACATTCCATTATGATGTCATAATGCAACATTCCATTATGATGTCATAATGCAAAATTCCATTATGATGTCATAATGCAAAATTCCATTATGATGTCATAATGTAACATTCCATTATGATGTCATAATGCAAAATTCCATTATGATGTCATAATGTAACATTCCATTAAGATGTCATAATGCAAAATTCCATTATGATGTCATAATGCAAAATTCCATTATGATGTCATAATGTAACATTCCATTATGTCATAATGCAAAATTCCATTATGATGTCATAATGCAAAATTCCATTATGATGTCATAATGCAAAATTCCATTATGATGTCATAATGCAAAATTCCATTATGATGTCATAATGCAAAATTCCATTATGATGTCATAATGCAAAATTCCATTATGATGTCATAATGTAACATTCCATTATGATGTCATAATGCAAAATTCCATTATGATGTCATAATGTAACATTCCATTATGATGTGATAATGCAACATTCCATTATGATGTCATAATGCAACATTCCATTATGATGTCATAATGCAAAATTCCAGTATGATGTCATAATGCATCATTCCATTATGATGTCATAATGCAACATTCCATTATGATGTCATAATGCAAAATTCCATTATGATGTCATAATGTAACATTCCATTATGATGTCATAATGCAAAATTCCATTATGATGTCATAATGCAACATTCCATTGTGATGTCATAATGTAACATTCCATTATGATGTCATAATGCAAAATTCCATTATGATGTCATAATGTAAAATTCCATTATGATGTCATAATGCAAAAATTCCATTATGATGTCATAATGCAAAATTCCATTATGATGTCATAATGCAACATTCCATTATGATGTCATAATGCAACATTCCATTATGATGTCATAATGCAACATTCCATTATGATGTCATAATGTAAAATTCCATTATGATGTCATAATGTAACATTCCATTATGATGTCATAATGCAACATTCCATTATGATGTCATAATGCAAAATTCCATTATGATGTCATAATGCAAAATTCCATTATGATGTCATAATGTAACATTCCATTATGATGTCATAATGCAACATTCCATTATGATGTCATAATGCAACATTCCATTATGATGTCATAATGCAAAATTCCATTATGATGTCATAATGCAAAATTCCATTATGATGTCATAATGTAACATTCCATTATGATGTCATAATGCAACATTCCATTATGATGTCATAATGCAAAATTCCATTATGATGTCATAATGCAAAATTCCATTATGATGTCATAATGTAACATTCCATTATGATGTCATAATGCAAAATTCCATTATGATGTCATAATGTAACATTCCATTATGATGTCAATGCAAAATTCCATTATGATGTCATAATGCAAAATTCCATTATGATGTCATAATGTAACATTCCATTATGATGTCATAATGCAAAATTCCATTATGATGTCATAATGCAAAATTCCATTATGATGTCATAATGCAAAATTCCATTATGATGTCATAATGCAAAATTCCATTATGATGTCATAATGCAAAATTCCATTATGATGTCATAATGCAAATTCCATTATGATGTCATAATGCAAAATTCCATTATGATGTCATAATGTAACATTCCATTATGATGTCATAATGCAAAATTCCATTATGATGTCATAATGTAACATTCCATTATGATGTCATAATGCAACATTCCATTATGATGTCATAATGCAACATTCCATTATGATGTCATAATGCAAAATTCCAGTATGATGTCATAATGCATCATTCCATTATGATGTCATAATGCAACATTCCATTATGATGTCATAATGCAAAATTCCATTATGATGTCATAATGTAACATTCCATTATGATGTCATAATGCAAAATTCCATTTTGATGTCATAATGTAAAATTCCATTATGATGTCATAATGCAACATTCCATTATGATGTCATAATGTAAAATTCCATTATGATGTCATAAAGCAACATTCCAATTTGATGTCATAATGCAAAATTCCATTATGATGTCATAATGTAAAATTCCATTATGATGTCATAAAGCAACATTCCATTATGATGTCATAATGCAAAATTCCATTATGATGTCATAATGTAAAATTCCATTATGATGTCATAATGTAAAATTCCATTATGATGTCATAATGCAACATTCCATTGTGATGTCATAATGTAACATTCCATTATGATGTCATAATGCAAAATTCCATTATGATGTCATAATGTAAAATTCCATTATGATGTCATAATGCAAAAATTCCATTATGATGTCATAATGCAAAATTCCATTATGATGTCATAATGCAAAATTCCATTATGATGTCATAATGCAACATTCCATTATGATGTCATAATGCAACATTCCATTATGATGTCATAATGTAAAATTCCATTATGATGTCATAATGTAACATTCCATTATGATGTCATAATGCAACATTCCATTATGATGTCATAATGCAACATTCCATTATGATGTCATAATGCAAAATTCCATTATGATGTCATAATGTAACATTCCATTATGATGTCATATTGCAACATTCCATTATGATGTCATAATGTAAAATTCCATTATGATGTCATAATGCAAAAATTCCATTATGATGTCATAATGCAAAATTCCATTATGATGTCATAATGCAAAATTCCATTATGATGTCATAATGCAACATTCCATTATGATGTCATAATGCAACATTCCATTATGATGTCATAATGTAAAATTCCATTATGATGTCATAATGTAACATTCCATTATGATGTCATAATGCAAAATTCCATTATGATGTCATAATGCAAAATTCCATTATGATGTCATAATGCAAAATTCCATTATGATGTCATAATGTAACATTCCATTATGATGTCATATTGCAACATTCCATTATGATGTCATAATGCAAAATTCCATTATGATGTCATAATGCAAAATTCCATTATGATGTCATAATGTAACATTCCATTATGATGTCATAATGCAACATTCCATTATGATGTCATAATGCAACATTCCATTATGATGTCATAATGCAAAATTCCATTATGATGTCATAATGTAACATTCCATTATGATGTCATAATGCAAAATTCCATTATGATGTCATAATGTAACATTCCATTATGATGTCATAATGCAAAATTCCATTATGATGTCATAATGCAAAATTCCATTATGATGTCATAATGTAACATTCCATTATGATGTCATAATGAAAAATTCCATTATGATGTCATAATGCAAAATTCCATTATGATGTCATAATGCAAAATTCCATTATGATGTCATAATGCAAAATTCCATTATGATGTCATAATGCAAAATTCCATTATGATGTCATAATGTAACATTCCATTATGATGTCATAATGTAACATTCCATTATGATGTCATAATGTAAAATTCCATTATGATGTCATAATGCAAAATTCCATTATGATGTCATAATGTAACATTCCATTATGATGTCATAATGTAAAATTCCATTATGATGTCATAATGCAAAATTCCATTATGATGTCATAATGCAACATTCCATTATGATGTCATAATGCAAAATTCCATTATGATGTCATAATGCAAAATTCCATTATGATGTCATAATATAGAATTCCATTATGATGTCATAATGCAAAATTCCATTATGACGTCATAATGCAAAATTCCATTATGATGTCATAAGGCAAAATTCCATTATGATGTCACAATGCAACATTCCATTATGATGTCATAATGTAACATTCCATTATGATGTCACAATGCAAAATTCCATTATGATGTCATAATGTAAAATTCCATTATGATGTCATAATGCAACATTCCATTATGATGTCATAATGTAAAATTCCATTATGATGTCATAATGTAAAATTCCATTATGATGTCATAAAGCAACATTCCATTATGATGTCATAATGCAAAATTCCATTATGATGTCATAATGTAAAATTCCATTATGATGTCATAAAGCAACATTCCATTATGATGTCATAATGCAAAATTCCATTATGATGTCATAATGTAAAATTCCATTATGATGTCATAATGCAAAATTCCATTATGATGTCATAATGCAAAATTCCATTATGATGTCATAATGCAAAATTCCATTATGATGTCATAATGCAAAATTCCATTATGATGTCATAATGCAAAATTCCATTATGATGTCATAATGTAACATTCCATTATGATGTCATAATGCAAAATTCCATTATGATGTCATAATGTAACATTCCATTATGATGTCATAATGCAACATTCCATTATGATGTCATAATGCAACATTCCATTATGATGTCATAATGCAAAATTCCAGTATGATGTCATAATGCATCATTCCATTATGATGTCATAATGCAACATTCCATTATGATGTCATAATGCAAAATTCCATTATGATGTCATAATGTAACATTCCATTATGATGTCATAATGCAAAATTCCATTATGATGTCATAATGCAACATTCCATTGTGATGTCATAATGTAACATTCCATTATGATGTCATAATGCAAAATTCCATTATGATGTCATAATGTAAAATTCCATTATGATGTCATAATGCAAAAATTCCATTATGATGTCATAATGCAAAATTCCATTATGATGTCATAATGCAACATTCCATTATGATGTCATAATGCAACATTCCATTATGATGTCATAATGCAACATTCCATTATGATGTCATAATGTAAAATTCCATTATGATGTCATAATGTAACATTCCATTATGATGTCATAATGCAACATTCCATTATGATGTCATAATGCAAAATTCCATTATGATGTCATAATGCAAAATTCCATTATGATGTCATAATGTAACATTCCATTATGATGTCATAATGCAACATTCCATTATGATGTCATAATGCAAAATTCCATTATGATGTCATAATGCAAAATTCCATTATGATGTCATAATGCAAAATTCCATTATGATGTCATAATGTAACATTCCATTATGATGTCATAATGCAACATTCCATTATGATGTCATAATGCAAAATTCCATTATGATGTCATAATGCAAAATTCCATTATGATGTCATAATGTAACATTCCATTATGATGTCATAATGCAAAATTCCATTATGATGTCATAATGCAAAATTCCATTATGATGTCATAATGTAACATTCCATTATGATGTCATAATGCAAAATTCCATTATGATGTCATAATGTAACATTCCATTATGATGTCATAATGCAAAATTCCATTATGATGTCATAATGCAAAATTCCATTATGTCATAATGTAACATTCCATTATGATGTCATAATGCAAAATTCCATTATGATGTCATAATGCAAAATTCCATTATGATGTCATAATGCAAAATTCCATTATGATGTCATAATGCAAAATTCCATTATGATGTCATAATGCAAATTCCATTATGATGTCATAATGCAAAATTCCATTATGATGTCATAATGTAACATTCCATTATGATGTCATAATGCAAAATTCCATTATGATGTCATAATGTAACATTCCATTATGATGTCATAATGCAACATTCCATTATGATGTCATAATGCAACATTCCAGTATGATGTCATAATGCATCATTCCAGTATGATGTCATAATGCATCATTCCATTATGATGTCATAATGCAACATTCCATTATGATGTCATAATGCAAAATTCCATTATGATGTCATAATGCAAAATTCCATTATGATGTCATAATGTAACATTCCATTATGATGTCATAATGCAAAATTCCATTTTGATGTCATAATGTAAAATTCCATTATGATGTCATAATGCAACATTCCATTATGATGTCATAATGTAAAATTCCATTATGATGTCATAAAGCAACATTCCAATTTGATGTCATAATGCAAAATTCCATTATTATGTCATAATGTAAAATTCCATTATGATGTCATAAAGCAACATTCCATTATGATGTCATAATGCAAAATTCCATTATGATGTCATAATGTAAAATTCCATTATGATGTCATAATGTAAAATTCCATTATGATGTCATAATGCAACATTCCATTGTGATGTCATAATGTAACATTCCATTATGATGTCATAATGCAAAATTCCATTATGATGTCATAATGTAAAATTCCATTATGATGTCATAATGCAAAAATTCCATTATGATGTCATAATGCAAAATTCCATTATGATGTCATAATGCAAAATTCCATTATGATGTCATAATGCAACATTCCATTATGATGTCATAATGCAACATTCCATTATGATGTCATAATGTAAAATTCCATTATGATGTCATAATGTAACATTCCATTATGATGTCATAATGCAACATTCCATTATGATGTCATAATGCAAAATTCCATTATGATGTCATAATGCAAAATTCCAATATGATGTCATAATGTAACATTCCATTATGATGTCATATTGCAACATTCCATTATGATGTCATAATGCAAAATTCCATTATGATGTCATAATGCAAAATTCCATTATGATGTCATAATGCAAAATTCCATTATGATGTCATAATGTAACATTCCATTATGATGTCATAATGCAACATTCCATTATGATGTCATAATGCAAAATTCCATTATGATGTCATAATGCAAAATTCCATTATGATGTCATAATGTAACATTCCATTATGATGTCATAATGCAAAATTCCATTATGATGTCATAATGTAACATTCCATTATGATGTCATAATGCAAAATTCCATTATGATGTCATAATGCAAAATTCCATTATGATGTCATAATGTAACATTCCATTATGATGTCATAATGAAAAATTCCATTATGATGTCATAATGCAAAATTCCATTATGATGTCATAATATAGAATTCCATTATTATGTCATAATGCAAAATTCCATTATGACATCATAATGCAAAATTCCATTATGATGTCATAATGCAAAATTCCATTATGATGTCATAAGGCAAAATTCCATTATGATGTCACAATGCAACATTCCATTATGATGTCATAATGTAACATTCCATTATGATGTCATAATGCAAAATTCCATTATGATGTCATAATGTAAAATTCCATTATGATGTCATAATGCAACATTCCATTATGATGTCATAATGTAAAATTCCATTATGATGTCATAAAGCAACATTCCATTATGATGTCATAATGCAAAATTCCATTATGATGTCATAATGTAAAATTCCATTATGATGTCATAAAGCAACATTCCATTATGATGTCATAATGCAAAATTCCATTATGATGTCATAATGTAAAATTCCATTATGATGTCATAATGCAACATTCCATTGTGATGTCATAATGTAACATTCCATTATGATGTCATAATGCAAAAATTCCATTATGATGTCATAATGCAAAATTCCATTATGATGTCATAATGCAAAATTCCATTATGATGTCATAATGCAACATTCCATTATGATGTCATAATGCAACATTCCATTATGATGTCATAATGTAAAATTCCATTATGATGTCATAATGTAACATTCCATTATGATGTCATAATGCAACATTCCATTATGATGTCATAATGTAAAATTCCATTATGATGTCATAATGCAACATTCCATTATGATGTCATAATGCAAAATTCCATTATGATGCCATAACGTAACATTCCATTATGATGTCATAATGCAAAATTCCATTATGATGTCATAATGTAAAATTCCATTATGATGTCATAATGCAACATTCCAATATGATGTCGTAATGCAAAATTCCATTATGATGTCATAATGTAACATGCCATTATGATGTCATAATGCAAAATTCCATTATGATGTCATAATGTAAAATTCCATTATGATGTCATAATGCAAAATTCCATTATGATGTCATAATGCAAAATTCCATTATGATGTCATAATGCAAAATTCCATTATGATGTCATAATGCAAAATTCCATTATGATGTCATAATGCAAAATTCCATTATGATGTCATAATGCAAAATTCCATTATGATGTCATAATGCAAAATTCCATTATGATGTCATAATGCAAAATTCCATTATGATGTCATAATGTAAAATTCCATTATGATGTCATAATGTAAAATTCCATTATGATGTCATAATGTAAAATTCAATTATGATGTCATAATGCAAAATTCCATTATGATGTCATAATGCAAAACTCCATTATGATGTCATAATGCAAAACTCCATTATGATGTCATAATGCAAAACTCCATTATGATGTCATAATGCAAATCTCCATTATGATGTCATAATGCAAAATTCCATTATGATGTCATAATGTAAAATTCCATTATGATGTCATAATCCAAAACTCAATCATGATGTCATAATGTAAAATTCCATTATGATGTCATAATGCAAAATTCCATTATGATGTCATAATGCAAAATTCCATTATGATGTCATAATGCAAAATTCCATTATGATGTCATAATGTAACATTCCATTATGATGTCATAATGCAACATTCCATTATGATGTCATAATGCAAAATTCCATTATGATGTCATAATGCAAAATTCCATTATGATGTCATAATGTAACATTCCATTATGATGTCATAATGCAACATTCCATTATGATGTTATAATGCAAAATTCCATTATGATGTCATAATGTAACATTCCATTATGATGTCATAATGCAAAATTCCATTATGATGTCATAATGTAACATTCCACTATGATGTCATAATGTAAAATTCCATTATGATGTCATAAAGCAACATTCCATTATGATCCCAATATGCAAAATTCCATTATGATGTCATAATGCAAAACTCCATTATGATGTCATAATGCAAAACTCCATTATGATGTCATAATGCAACATTCCATTATGATGTCGTAATGTAAAATTCCATTATGATGTCATAAAGCAACATTCCATTATGATGTCATAATGCAAAATTCCATTATGATGTCATAATGCAAAATTCCATTATGATGTCATAATGCAAAACTCCATTATGATGTCATAATGCAACATTCCATTATGATGTCGTAATGCAAAATTCCATTATGATGTCATAATGTAACATGCCATTATGATGTCATAATGCAAAATTCCATTATGATGTCATAATGTAAAATTCCATTATGATGTCATAATGCAAAATTCCATTATGATGTCATAATGCAAAATTCCATTATGATGTCATAATGCAAAATTCCATTATGATGTCATAATGCAAAATGCCATTATGATGTCATAATGTAACATTCCATTATGATGTCAAAATGCAAAATTCCATTATGATGTCATAATGTAACATTCCATTATGATGTCATAATGCCAAATTCCATTATGAGCTCATAATTTAAATTCCATTATGATGTCATAATGTAACATTCCATTATGAGCTCATAATTTAAATTCCATTATGATGTCATAATGTAACATTCCATTATGAGCTCATAATTTAAATTCCATTATGATGTCATAATGTAAAATTCCATTATGATGTCATAATGTAAAATTCCATTATGATGTCATAATGTAAATTCCATTATGATGTCATAATGCAAAATTCTATTATGATGTCATAATGTAACATTCCATTATGTTGTCATAATGTAAAATTCCATTATGATGTCATAATGTAAAATCCCATTATGATGTCATAATGTAAAATTCCATTATGATGTCATAATGCAAAATTCCATTATGATGTCATAATGCAAAATTCCATTATGATGTCATAATGCAACATTCCATTATGATGTCATAATGCAACATTCCATTATGATGTCATAATGTAAAATTCCATTATGATGTCATAATGAAAAATTCCATTATGATGTCATAATGTAACATTCCATTATGTTGTCATAATGTAAAATTCCATTATGATGTCATAATGTAAAATCCCATTATGATGTCATAATGTAAAATTCCATTATGATGTCATAATGCAAAATTCCATTATGATGTCATAATGCAAAATTCCATTATGATGTCATAATGCAACATTCCATTATGATGTCATAATGCAACATTCCATTATGATGTCATAATGCAACATTCCATTATGATGTCATAATGTAAAATTCCATTATGATGTCATAATGTAAAATTCCATTATGATGTCATAATGTAACATTCCATTATGATGTCATAATGCAACATTCCATTATGATGTCATAATGCAAAATTCCATTATGATGTCATAATGCAAAATTCCATTATGATGTCATAATGTAACATTCCATTATGATGTCATAATGCAACATTCCATTATGATGTCATAATGCAAAATTCCATTATGATGTCATAATGCAAAATTCCATTATGATGTCATAATGTAACATTCCATTATGATGTCATAATGCAGCATTCCAATATGATGTCATAATGCAAAATTCCATTATGATGTCATAATGCAAAATTCCATTATGATGTCATAATGTAACATTCCATTATGATGTCATAATGCAAAATTCCATTATGATGTCATAATGTAACATTCCATTAAGATGTCATAATGCAAAATTCCATTATGATGTCATAATGCAAAATTCCATTATGATGTCATAATGTAACATTCTATTATGATGTCATAATGCAAAATTCCATTATGATGTCATAATGCAAAATTCCATTATGATGTCATAATGCAAAATTCCATTATGATGTCATAATGCCAAAATTCCATTATGATGTCATAATGCAAAATTCCATTATGATGTCATAATGCAAAATTCCATTATGATGTCATAATGTAACATTCCATTATGATGTCATAATGCAAAATTCCATTATGATGTCATAATGTAACATTCCATTATGATGTCATAATGCAACATTCCATTATGATGTCATAATGCAACATTCCATTATGATGTCATAATGCAAAATTCCAGTATGATGTCATAATGCATCATTCCATTATGATGTCATAATGCAACATTCCATTATGATGTCATAATGCAAAATTCCATTATGATGTCATAATGTAACATTCCATTATGATGTCATAATGCAAAATTCCATTATGATGTCATAATGCAACATTCCATTGTGATGTCATAATGTAACATTCCATTATGATGTCATAATGCAAAATTCCATTATGATGTCATAATGTAAAATTCCATTATGATGCCATAATGCAAAAATTCCATTATGATGTCATAATGCAAAATTCCATTATGATGTCATAATGCAACATTCCATTATGATGTCATAATGCAACATTCCATTATGATGTCATAATGCAACATTCCATTATGATGTCATAATGTAAAATTCCATTATGATGTCATAATGTAACATTCCATTATGATGTCATAATGCAACATTCCATTATGATGTCATAATGCAAAATTCCATTATGATGTCATAATGCAAAATTCCATTATGATGTCATAATGTAACATTCCATTATGATGTCATAATGCAACATTCCATTATGATGTCATAATGCAAAATTCCATTATGATGTCATAATGCAAAATTCCATTATGATGTCATAATGTAACATTCCATTATGATGTCATAATGCAAAATTCCATTATGATGTCATAATGCAAAATTCCATTATGATGTCATAATGCAAAATTCCATTATGATGTCATAATGTAACATTCCATTATGATGTCATAATGCAAAATTCCATTATGATGTCATAATGCAAAATTCCATTATGATGTCATAATGCAAAATTCCATTATGATGTCATAATGCAAATTCCATTATGATGTCATAATGCAAAATTCCATTATGATGTCATAATGTAACATTCCATTATGATGTCATAATGCAAAATTCCATTATGATGTCATAATGTAACATTCCATTATGATGTCATAATGCAACATTCCATTATGATGTCATAATGCAAAATTCCAGTATGATGTCATAATGCATCATTCCATTATGATGTCATAATGCAACATTCCATTATGATGTCATAATGCAAAATTCCATTATGATGTCATAATGTAACATTCCATTATGATGTCATAATGCAAAATTCCATTTTGATGTCATAATGTAAAATTCCATTATGATGTCATAATGCAACATTCCATTATGATGTCATAATGTAAAATTCCATTATGATGTCATAAAGCAACATTCCAATTTGATGTCATAATGCAAAATTCCATTATGATGTCATAATGTAAAATTCCATTATGATGTCATAAAGCAACATTCCATTATGATGTCATAATGCAAAATTCCATTATGATGTCATAATGTAAAATTCCATTATGATGTCATAATGTAAAATTCCATTGTGATGTCATAATGCAACATTCCATTGTGATGTCATAATGTAACATTCCATTATGATGTCATAATGCAAAATTCCATTATGATGTCATAATGTAAAATTCCATTATGATGTCATAATGCAAAAATTCCATTATGATGTCATAATGCAAAATTCCATTATGATGTCATAATGCAAAATTCCATTATGATGTCATAATGCAACATTCCATTATGATGTCATAATGCAACATTCCATTATGATGTCATAATGTAAAATTCCATTATGATGTCATAATGTAACATTCCATTATGATGTCATAATGCAACATTCCATTATGATGTCATAATGCAAAATTCCATTATGATGTCATAATGCAAAATTCCATTATGATGTCATAATGTAACATTCCATTATGATGTCATATTGCAACATTCCATTATGATGTCATAATGCAAAATTCCATTATGATGTCATAATGCAAAATTCCATTATGATGTCATAATGTAACATTCCATTATGATGTCATAATGCAACATTCCATTATGATGTCATAATGCAAAATTCCATTATGATGTCATAATGCAAAATTCCATTATGATGTCATAATGTAACATTCCATTATGATGTCATAATGCAAAATTCCATTATGATGTCATAATGTAACATTCCATTATGATGTCATAATGCAAAATTCCATTATGATGTCATAATGCAAAATTCCATTATGATGTCATAATGTAACATTCCATTATGATGTCATAATGAAAAATTCCATTATGATGTCATAATGCAAAATTCCATTATGATGTCATAATGCAAAATTCCATTATGATGTCATAATGCAAAATTCCATTATGATGTCATAATGCAAAATTCCATTATGATGTCATAATGTAACATTCCATTATGATGTCATAATGCAAAATTCCATTATGATGTCATAATGCAAAATTCCATTATGATGTCATAATGTAACATTCCATTATGATGTCATAATGTAAAATTCCATTATGATGTCATAATGCAAAATTCCATTATGATGTCATAATGCAACATTCCATTATGATGTCATAATGCAAAATTCCATTATGATGTCATAATGCAAAATTCCATTATGATGTCATAATATAGAATTCCATTATGATGTCATAATGCAAAATTCCATTATGACATCATAATGCAAAATTCCATTATGATGTCATAATGCAAAATTCCATTATGATGTCATAAGGCAAAATTCCATTATGATGTCACAATGCAACATTCCATTATGATGTCATAATGTAACATTCCATTATGATGTCATAATGTAACATTCCATTATGATGTCATAATGCAACATTCCATTATGATGTCATAATGCAAAATTCCATTATGATGTCATAATGCAAAATTCCATTATGATGTCATAATGTAACATTCCATTATGATGTCATAATGCAACATTCCATTATGATGTCATAATGCAAAATTCCATTATGATGTCATAATGCAAAATTCCATTATGATGTCATAATGTAACATTCCATTATGATGTCATAATGTAACATTCCATTATGATGTCATAATGCAAAATTCCATTATGATGTCATAATGTAACATTCCATTATGATGTCATAATGTAAAATTCCATTATGATGTCATAAAGCAACATTCCATTATGATGTCATAATGCAAAATTCCATTATGATGTCATAATGTAAAATTCCATTATGATGTCATAATGTAAAATTCCATTATGATGTCATAATGCAACATTCCATTGTGATGTCATAATGTAACATTCCATTATGATGTCATAATGCAAAATTCCATTATGATGTCATAATGTAAAATTCCATTATGATGTCATAATGCAAAAATTCCATTATGATGTCATAATGCAAAATTCCATTATGATGTCATAATGTAACATTCCATTATGATGTCATAATGCAAAATTCCATAATGATGTCATAATGCAAAATTCCATAATGATGTCATAATGCAAAATTCCATTATGATGTCATAATGCAAAATTCCATTATGATGTCATAATGTAACATTCCATTATGATGTCATAATGTAAAATTCCATTATGATGTCATAATGCAAAATTCCATTATGATGTCATAATGCAACATTCCATAATGATGTCATAATGCAAAATTCCATTATGATGTCATAATGCAACATTCCATTATGATGTCATAATGCAACATTCCATTATGATGTCATAATGTAACATTCCATTATGATGTCATAATGCAAAATTCCATTATGATGTCATAATGTAACATGCCATTATGATGTCATAATGCAAAATTCCATTATGATGTCATTATGTAAAATTCCATTATGATGTCATAATGCAAAATTCCATTATGATGTCATAATGCAAAATTCCATTATGATGTCATAATGCAAAATTCCATTATGATGTCATAATGCAAAATTCCATTATGATGTCATAATGCAAAATTCCATTATGATGTCATAATGTAAAATTCCATTATGATGTCATAATGTAAAATTCCATTATGATGTCATAATGTAAAATTCAATTATGATGTCATAATGCAAAATTCCATTATGATGTCATAATGCAAAATTCCATTATGATGTCATAATGCAAAACTCCATTATGATGTCATAATGCAAAACTCCATTATGATGTCATAATGCAAAACTCCATTATGATGTCATAATGCAAAACTCCATTATGATGTCATAATGCAAAATTCTATTATGATGTCATAATGTAAAATTCCATTATGATGTCATAATCCAAAACTCAATTATGATGTCATAATGTAAAATTCCATTATGATGTCATAATGCAAAATTCCATTATGATGTCATAATGCAAAATTCCATTATGATGTCATAATGTAACATTCCATTATGATGTCATAATGCAAAATTCCATTATGATGTCATAATGCAAAATTCCATTATGATGTCATAATGCAAAATTCCATTATGATGTCATAATGTAACATTCCATTATGATGTCATAATGCAAAATTCCATTATGATGTCATAATGTAACATTCCATTATGATGTCATAATGTAAAATTCCATTATGATGTCATAAAGCAACATTCCATTATGATGTCATAACGCAAAATTCCATTATGATGTCATAATGCAAAACTCCATTATGATGTCATAATGCAAAACTCCATTATGATGTCATAATGCAACATTCCATTATGATGTCGTAATGTAAAATTCCATTATGGTGTCATAAAGCAACATTCCATTATGATGTCATAATGCAAAATTCCATTATGATGTCATAATGCAAAATTCCATTATGATGTCATAATGCAAAACTCCATTATGATGTCATAATGCAACATTCCATTATGATGTCGTAATGCAAAATTCCATTATGATGTCATAATGTAACATTCCATTATGATGTCATAATGCAAAATTCCATTATGATGTCATAATGCAAAATTCCATTATGATGTCATAATGTAACATTCCATTATGATGTCATAATGCAAAATTCCATTATGATGTCATAATGTAACATTCCATTATGATGTCATAATGTAAAATTCCATTATGATGTCATAATGTAACATTCCATTATGATGTCATATTGCAACATTCCATTATGATGTCATATTGCAACATTCCATTATGATGTCATAATGTAAAATTCCATTATGATGTCATAAAGCAACATTCCATTATGATGTCATAATGCAAAATTCCATTATGATGTCATAATGTAAAATTCCATTATGATGTCATAATGTAAAATTCCATTATGATGTCATAATGCAACATTCCATTGTGATGTCATAATGTAAAATTCCATTATGATGTCATAATGCAAAAATTCCATTATGATGTCATAATGCAAAATTCCATTATGATGTCATAATGCAACATTCCATTATGATGTCATAATGCAACATTCCATTATGATGTCATAATGCAACATTCCATTATGATGTCATAATGCAAAATTCCATTATGATGTCATAATGTAAAATTCCATTATGATGTCATAATGCAACATTCCATTATGATGTCATAATGCAACATTCCATTATGATGTCATAATGTAAAATTCCATTATGATGTCATAATGTAACATTCCATTATGATGTCATAATGCAACATTCCATTATGATGTCATATTGCAACATTCCATTATGATGTCATAATGCAAAATTCCATTATGATGTCATAATGCAAAATTCCATTATGATGTCATAATGCAAAATTCCATTATGATGTCATAATGTAACATTCCATTATGATGTCATAATGCAACATTCCATTATGATGTCATAATGCAACATTCCATTATGATGTCATAATGCAAAATTCCATTATGATGTCATAATGTAACATTCCATTATGATGTCATAATGCAAAATTCCATTATGATGTCATAATGTAACATTCCATTATGATGTCATAATGCAAAATTCCATTATGATGTCATAATGCAAAATTCCATTATGATGTCATAATGTAACATTCCATTATGATGTCATAATGAAAAATTCCATTATGATGTCATAATGCAAAATTCCATTATGATGTCATAATGCAAAATTCCATTATGATGTCATAATGCAAAATTCCATTATGATGTCATAATGCAAAATTCCATTATGATGTCATAATGTAACATTCCATTATGATGTCATAATGCAAAATTCCATTATGATGTCATAATGCAAAATTCCATTATGATGTCATAATGTAACATTCCATTATGATGTCATAATGTAAAATTCCATTATGATGTCATAATGCAAAATTCCATTATGATGTCATAATGCAACATTCCATTATGATGTCATAATGCAAAATTCCATTATGATGTCATAATATAGAATTCCATTATGATGTCATAATGCAAAATTCCATTATGACATCATAATGCAAAATTCCATTATGATGTCATAATGCAAAATTCCATTATGATGTCATAAGGCAAAATTCCATTATGATGTCACAATGCAACATTCCATTATGATGTCATAATGTAACATTCCATTATGATGTCATAATGTAACATTCCATTATGATGTCATAATGCAACATTCCATTATGATGTCATAATGCAAAATTCCATTATGATGTCATAATGCAAAATTCCATTATGATGTCATAATGTAACATTCCATTATGATGTCATAATGTAACATTCCATTATGATGTCACAATGCAAAATTCCATTATGATGTCATAATGTAACATTCCATTATGATGTCATAATGTAAAATTCCATTATGATGTCATAAAGCAACATTCCATTATGATGTCATAATGCAAAATTCCATTATGATGTCATAATGTAAAATTCCATTATGATGTCATAATGTAAAATTCCATTATGATGTCATAATGCAACATTCCATTGTGATGTCATAATGTAACATTCCATTATGATGTCATAATGCAAAATTCCATTATGATGTCATAATGTAAAATTCCATTATGATGTCATAATGCAAAAATTCCATTATGATGTCATAATGCAAAATTCCATTATGATGTCATAATGTAACATTCCATTATGATGTCATAATGCAAAATTCCATTATGATGTCATAATGCAAAATTCCATTATGATGTCATAATGTAACATTCCATTATGATGTCATAATGCAAAATTCCATTATGATGTCATAATGCAAAATTGCATTATGATGTCATAATGCAACATTCCATTATGATGTCATAATGCAAAATTCCATTATGATGTCATAATGCAACATTCCATTATGATGTCATAATGCAACATTCCATTATGATGTCATAATGCAAAATTCCATTATGATGTCATAATGTAACATTCCATTATGATGTCATAATGCAAAATTCCATTATGATGTCATAATGCAAAATTCCATTATGATGTCATAATGTAACATTCCATTATGATGTCATAATGAAAAATTCCATTATGATGTCATAATGCAAAATTCCATTATGATGTCATAATGCAAAATTCCATTATGATGTCATAATGCAAAATTCCATTATGATGTCATAATGCAAAATTCCATTATGATGTCATAATGTAACATTCCATTATGATGTCATAATGCAAAATTCCATTATGATGTCATAATGCAAAATTCCATTATGATGTCATAATGTAACATTCCATTATGATGTCATAATGTAAAATTCCATTATGATGTCATAATGCAAAATTCCATTATGATGTCATAATGCAACATTCCATTATGATGTCATAATGCAAAATTCCATTATGATGTCATAATATAGAATTCCATTATGATGTCATAATGCAAAATTCCATTATGATGTCATAATGTAAAATTCCATTATGATGTCATAATGCAAAAATTCCATTATGATGTCATAATGCAAAATTCCATTATGATGTCATAATGTAACATTCCATTATGATGTCATAATGCAAAATTCCATTATGATGTCATAATGCAAAATTCCATTATGATGTCATAATGTAACATTCCATTATGATGTCATAATGCAAAATTCCATTATGATGTCATAATGCAAAATTGCATTATGATGTCATAATGCAACATTCCATTATGATGTCATAATGCAACATTCCATTATGATGTCATAATGCAACATTCCATTATGATGTCATAATGCAACATTCCATTATGATGTCATAATGCAAAATTCCATTATGATGTCATAATGTAACATTCCATTAAGATGTCATAATATAGAATTCCATTATGATGTCATAATGCAAAATTCCATTATGATGTCATAATATAGAATTCCATTATGATGTCATAATGCAAAATTCCATTATGATGTCATAATGCAAAATTGCATTATGATGTCATAATGCAACATTCCATTATGATGTCATAATGCAAAATTCCATTATGATGTCATAATGCAACATTCCATTATGATGTCATAATGCAAAATTCCATTATGATGTCATAATGTAACATTCCATTATGATGTCATAATGTAAAATTCCATTATGATGTCATAATGCAAAATTCCATTATGATGTCATAATGCAACATTCCATTATGATGTCATAATGCAAAATTCCATTATGATGTCATAATGTAACATTCCATTATGATGTCATAATGCAAAATTCCATTATGATGTCATAATGCAAAATTCCATTATGATGTCATAATGCAAAATTCCATTATGATGTCATAATATAGAATTCCATTATGATGTCATAATGCAAAATTCCATTATGATGTCATAATGCAAAATTCCATTATGATGTCATAATGCAAAATTCCATTATGATGTCATAATGCAAAATTCCATTATGATGTCATAATGCAAAATTCCATTATGATGTCATAATGCAACATTCCATTATGATGTCATAATGTAACATTCCATTATGATGTCATAATGTAACATTCCATTATGATGTCATAATGCAAAATTCCATTATGATGTCATAATGTAAAATTCCATTATGATGTCATAATGCAAAAATTCCATTATGATGTCATAATGCAAAATTCCATTATGATGTCATAATGTAAAATTCCATTATGATGTCATAATGCAAAATTCCATTATGATGTCATAATGCAAAATTCCATTATGATGTCATAATGTAAAATTCCATTATGATGTCATAATGCAAAATTCCATTATGATGTCATAATGTAAAATTCCATTATGATGTCATAATGCAACATTCCATTATGATGTCATAATGCAAAATTCCATTATGATGCCATAACGTAACATTCCATTATGATGCCATAACGTAACATTCCATTATGATGTCATAATGCAACATTCCATTATGATGTCATAATGCAACATTCCATTATGATGTCATAATGCAAAATTCCATTATGATGTCATAATGCAACATTCCATTATGATGTCATAATGCAAAATTCCATTATGATGTCATAATGTAACATTCCATTAAGATGTCATAATATAGAATTCCATTATGATGTCATAATGCAAAATTCCATTATGATGTCATAATATAGAATTCCATTATGATGTCATAATGCAAAATTCCATTATGATGTCATAATGCAAAATTGCATTATGATGTCATAATGCAACATTCCATTATGATGTCATAATGCAAAATTCCATTATGATGTCATAATGTAAAATTCCATTATGATGCCATAATGTAAAATTCCATTATGATGTCATAATGAAAAATTCCATTATGATGTCATAAAGCAACATTCCATTATGATGTCATAATGCAAAATTCCATTATGATGTCATAATGTAAAATTCCATTATGATGTCATAATGTAAAATTCCATTATGATGTCATAATGCAACATTCCATTGTGATGTCATAATGTAAAATTCCATTGTGATGTCATAATGCAAAAATTCCATTATGATGTCATAATGCAAAAATTCCATTATGATGTCATAATGCAAAATTCCATTATGATGTCATAATGCAACATTCCATTATGATGTCATAATGCAACATTCCATTATGATGTCATAATGCAACATTCCATTATGATGTCATAATGCAAAATTCCATTATGATGTCATAATGTAAAATTCCATTATGATGTCATAATGCAACATTCCATTATGATGTCATAATGCAACATTCCATTATGATGTCATAATGTAAAATTCCATTATGATGTCATAATGCAAAATTCCATTATGATGTCATAATGTAACATTCCATTATGATGTCATAATGCAACATTCCATTATGATGTCATAATGCAAAATTCCATGATGATGTCATAATGCAAAATTCCATTATGATGTCATAATGTAACATTCCATTATGATGTCATAATGCAACATTCCATTATGATGTCATAATGCAAAATTCCATTATGATGTCATAATGCAAAATTCCATTATGATGTCATAATGCAAAATTCCATTATGATGTCATAATGTAACATTCCATTATGATGTCATAATGCAACATTCCATTATGATGTCATAATGCAAAATTCCATGATGATGTCATAATGCAAAATTCCATTATGATGTCATAATGTAACATTCCATTATGATGTCATAATGAAAAATTCCATTATGATGTCATAATGCAAAATTCCATTATGATGTCATAATGCAAAATTCCATTATGATGTCATAATGCAAAATTCCATTATGATGTCATAATGCAAAATTCCATTATGATGTCATAATGTAACATTCCATTATGATGTCATAATGCAAAATTCCATTATGATGTCATAATGCAAAATTCCATTATGATGTCATAATGCAAAATTCCATTATGATGTCATAATGCAACATTCCATTATGATGTCATAATGCAAAATTCCATTATGATGTCATAATGCAAAATTCCATTATGATGTCATAATATAGAATTCCATTATGATGTCATAATGCAAAATTCCATTATGACATCATAATGCAAAATTCCATTATGATGTCATAATGCAAAATTCCATTATGATGTCATAAGGCAAAATTCCATTATGATGTCACAATGCAACATTCCATTATGATGTCATAATGTAACATTCCATTATGATGTCATAATGTAACATTCCATTATGATGTCATAATGCAACACTCCATTATGATGTCATAATGCAAAATTCCATTATGATGTCATAATGCAAAATTCCATTATGATGTCATAATGTAACATTCCATTATGATGTCATAATGTAACATTCCATTATGATGTCATAATGCAAAATTCCATTATGATGTCATAATGTAACATTCCATTATGATGTCATAATGTAAAATTCCATTATGATGTCATAAAGCAACATTCCATTATGATGTCATAATGCAAAATTCCATTATGATGTCATAATGTAAAATTCCATTATGATGTCATAATGTAAAATTCCATAATGATGTCATAATGCAACATTCCATTGTGATGTCATAATGTAACATTCCATTATGATGTCATAATGCAAAATTCCATTATGATGTCATAATGTAAAATTCCATTATGATGTCATAATGCAAAAATTCCATTATGATGTCATAATGCAAAATTCCATTATGATGTCATAATGTAACATTCCATTATGATGTCATAATGCAAAATTCCATTATGATGTCATAATGCAAAATTCCATTATGATGTCATAATGTAACATTCCATTATGATGTCATAATGCAAAATTCCATTATGATGTCATAATGCAAAATTGCATTATGATGTCATAATGCAACATTCCATTATGATGTCATAATGCAAAATTCCATTATGATGTCATAATGCAACATTCCATTATGATGTCATAATGCAAAATTCCATTATGATGTCATAATGTAACATTCCATTAAGATGTCATAATATAGAATTCCATTATGATGTCATAATGCAAAATTCCATTATGATGTCATAATATAGAATTCCATTATGATGTCATAATGCAAAATTCCATTATGATGTCACAATGCAAAATTGCATTATGATGTCATAATGCAACATTCCATTATGATGTCATAATGCAAAATTCCATTATGATGTCATAATGCAACATTCCATTATGATGTCATAATGCAACATTCCATTATGATGTCATAATGCAAAATTCCATTATGATGTCATAATGTAACATTCCATTATGATGTCATAATGTAAAATTCCATTATGATGTCATAATGCAAAATTCCATTATGATGTCATAATGCAACATTCCATTATGATGTCATAATGCAAAATTCCATTATGATGTCATAATGTAACATTCCATTATGATGTCATAATGCAAAATTCCATTATGATGTCATAATGCAAAATTCCATTATGATGTCATAATGCAAAATTCCATTATGATGTCATAATATAGAATTCCATTATGATGTCATAATGCAAAATTCCATTATGATGTCATAATGCAAAATTCCATTATGATGTCATAATGCAAAATTCCATTATGATGTCATAATGCAAAATTCCATTATGATGTCATAATGCAAAATTCCATTATGATGTCATAATGCAACATTCCATTATGATGTCATAATGTAACATTCCATTATGATGTCATAATGTAACATTCCATTATGATGTCATAATGCAAAATTCCATTATGATGTCATAATGTAAAATTCCATTATGATGTCATAATGCAAAAATTCCATTATGATGTCATAATGCAAAATTCCATTATGATGTCATAATGTAAAATTCCATTATGATGTCATAATGCAAAATTCCATTATGATGTCATAATGCAAAATTCCATTATGATGTCATAATGTAAAATTCCATTATGATGTCATAATGCAAAATTCCATTATGATGTCATAATGCAACATTCCATTATGATGTCATAATGCAAAATTCCATTATGATGCCATAACGTAACATTCCATTATGATGCCATAACGTAACATTCCATTATGATGTCATAATGCAACATTCCATTATGATGTCATAATGCAAAATTCCATTATGATGTCATAATGCAACATTCCATTATGATGTCATAATGCAAAATTCCATTATGATGTCATAATGTAACATTCCATTAAGATGTCATAATATAGAATTCCATTATGATGTCATAATGCAAAATTCCATTATGATGTCATAATATAGAATTCCATTATGATGTCATAATGCAAAATTCCATTATGATGTCATAATGCAAAATTGCATTATGATGTCATAATGCAACATTCCATTATGATGTCATAATGCAAAATTCCATTATGATGTCATAATGTAACATTCCATTATGATGTCATAATGTAAAATTCCATTATGATGTCATAATGCAAAATTCCATTATGATGTCATAATGCAACATTCCATTATGATGTCATAATGCAAAATTCCATTATGATGTCATAATGTAACATTCCATTATGATGTCATAATGCAAAATTCCATTATGATGTCATAATGCAAAATTCCATTATGATGTCATAATGCAAAATTCCATTATGATGTCATAATATAGAATTCCATTATGATGTCATAATGCAAAATTCCATTATGATGTCATAATGCAAAATTCCATTATGATGTCATAATGCAAAATTCCATTATGATGTCATAATGCAAAATTCCATTATGATGTCATAATGCAAAATTCCATTATGATGTCATAATGCAACATTCCATTATGATGTCATAATGTAACATTCCATTATGATGTCATAATGTAACATTCCATTATGATGTCATAATGCAAAATTCCATTATGATGTCATAATGTAAAATTCCATTATGATGTCATAATGCAAAAATTCCATTATGATGGCATAATGCAAAATTCCATTATGATGTCATAATGTAAAATTCCATTATGATGTCATAATGCAAAATTCCATTATGATGTCATAATGCAAAATTCCATTATGATGTCATAATGTAAAATTCCATTATGATGTCATAATGCAAAATTCCATTATGATGTCATAATGTAAAATTCCATTATGATGTCATAATGCAACATTCCATTATGATGTCATAATGCAAAATTCCATTATGATGCCATAACGTAACATTCCATTATGATGCCATAACGTAACATTCCATTATGATGTCATAATGCAAAATTCCATTATGATGTCATAATGTAAAATTCCATTATGATGTCATAATGCAACATTCCATTATGATGTCGTAATGCAAAATTCCATTATGATGTCATAATGTAACATGCCATTATGATGTCATAATGCAAAATTCCATTATGATGTCATAATGTAAAATTCCATTATGATGTCATAATGCAAAATTCCATTATGATGTCATAATGCAAAATTCCATTATGATGTCATAATGCAAAATTCCATTATGATGTCATAATGCAAAATTCCATTATGATGTCATAATGCAAAATTCCATTATGATGTCATAATGCAAAATTCCATTATGATGTCATAATGCAAAATTCCATTATGATGTCATAATGCAAAATTCCATTATGATGTCATAATGTAAAATTCCATTATGATGTCATAATGTAAAATTCAATTATGATGTCATAATGCAAAATTCCATTATGATGTCATAATGCAAAACTCCATTATGATGTCATAATGCAAAACTCCATTATGATGTCATAATGCAAAACTCCATTATGATGTCATAATGCAAAACTCCATTATGATGTCATAATGCAAAATTCCATTATGATGTCATAATGTAAAATTCCATTATGATGTCATAATCCAAAACTCAATTATGATGTCATAATGTAAAATTCCATTATGATGTCATAATGCAAAATTCCATTATGATGCCATAATGCAAAATTCCATTATGATGTCATAATGCAAAATTCCATTATGATGTCATTATGTAACATTCCATTATGATGTCATAATGCAACATTCCATTATGATGTCATAATGCAAAATTCCATTATGATGTCATAATGCAAAATTCCATTATGATGTCATAATGTAACATTCCATTATGATGTCATAATGCAACATTCCATTATGATGTTATAATGCAAAATTCCATTATGATGTCATAATGTAACATTCCATTATGATGTCATAATGCAAAATTCCATTATGATGTCATAATGCAACATTCCATTATGATGTCGTAATGTAAAATTCCATTATGATGTCATAAAGCAACATTCCATTATAATGTCATAATGCAAAATTCCATTATGATGTCATAATGCAAAATTCCATTATGATGTCATAATGCAAAACTCCATTATGATGTCATAATGCAACATTCCATTATGATGTCGTAATGCAAAATTCCATTATGATGTCATAATGTAACATGCCATTATGATGTCATAATGCAAAATTCCATTATGATGTCATAATGCAAAATTCCATTATGATGTCATAATGCAAAATTCCATTATGATGTCATAATGCAAAATTCCATTATGATGTCATAATGCAAAATTCCATTATGATGTCATAATGCAAAATTCCATTATGATGTCATAATGCAAAATTCCATTATGATGTCATAATGTAAAATTCCATTATGATGTCATAATGCAAAATTCCATTATGATGTCATAATGTAAAATTCCATTATGATGTCATAATGTAAAATTCCATTATGATGTCATAATGTAAAATTCCATTATGATGTCATAATGCAAAATTCCATTATGATGTCATAATGCAAAACTCCATTATGATGTCATAATGCAAAACTCCATTATGATGTCATAATGCAAAACTCCATTATGATGTCATAATGCAAAACTCCATTATGATGTCATAATGCAAAACTCCATTATGATGTCATAATGCAAAACTCCATTATGATGTCATAATGCAAAATTCCATTATGATGTCATAATGTAAAATTCCATTATGATGTCATAATCCAAAACTCAATTATGATGTCATAATGTAAAATTCCATTATGATGTCATAATGTAACATTCCATTATGATGTCATAATGCAAAATTCCATTATGATGTCATAATGCAAAATTCCATTATGATGTCATAATGTAACATTCCATTATGATGTAATAATGCAATATTCCATTATGATGTCATAATGCAAAATTCCATTATGATGTCATAATGCAAAATTCCATTATGATGTAATAATGTAACATTCCATTATGATGTCATAATGCAACATTCCATTATGATGTCATAATGCAAAATTCCATTATGATGTCATAATGCAAAATTCCATTATGATGTCATAATGTAACATTCCATTATGATGTCATAATGCAAAATTCCATTATGATGTCATAATGTAACATTCCATTATGATGTCATAATGTAAAATTCCATTATGATGTCATAAAGCAACATTCCATTATGATGTCATAATGCAAAATTCCATTATGATGTCATAATGTAAAATTCCATTATGATGTCATAATGCAACATTCCATTGTGATGTCATAATGTAACATTCCATTATGATGTCATAATGCAAAATTCCATTATGATGTCATAATGTAAAATTCCATTATGATGTCATAATGCAAAAATTCCATTATGATGTCATAATGCAAAATTCCATTATGATGCCATAATGCAACATTCCATTATGATGTCATAATGCAACATTCCATTATGATGTCATAATGCAAAATTCCATTATGATGTCATAATGTAAAATTCCATTATGATGTCATAATGCAACATTCCATTGTGATGTCATAATGTAACATTCCATTATGATGTCATAATGCAAAATTCCATTATGATGTCATAATGTAAAATTCCATTATGATGTCATAATGCAAAAATTCCATTATGATGTCATAATGCAAAATTCCATTATGATGTCATAATGCAACATTCCATTATGATGTCATAATGCAACATTCCATTATGATGTCATAATGCAACATTCCATTATGATGTCATAATGCAACATTCCATTATGATGTCATAATGTAAAATTCCATTATGATGTCATAATGTAACATTCCATTATGATGTCATAATGCAACATTCCATTATGATGTGATAATGCAAAATTCCATTATGATGTCATAATGCAAAATTCCATTATGATGTCATAATGTAACATTCCATTATGATGTCATAATGCAACATTCCATTATGATGTCATAATGCAAAATTCCATTATGATGTCATAATGCAAAATTCCATTATGATGTCATAATGCAACATTCCATTATGATGTCATAATGCAAAATTCCATTATGATGTCATAATGTAACATTCCATTATGATGTCATAATGCAAAATTCCATTATGATGTCATAATGTAACATTCCATTATGATGTCATAATGCAACATTCCATTATGATGTCATAATGCAAAATTCCATTATGATGTCATAATGCAAAATTCCAGTATGATGTCATAATGCATCATTCAATTATGACGTCATAATGCAACATTCCATTTTGATGTCATAATGCAAAATTCCATTATGATGTCATAATGTAACATTCCATTATGATGTCATAATGCAAAATTCCATTATGATGTCATAATGTAAAATTCCATTATGATGTCATAATGCAACATTCCATTATGATGTCATAATGTAAAATTCCATTATGATGTCATAAAGCAACATTCCATTATGATGTCATAATGCAAAATTCCATTATGATGTCATAATGTAAAATTCCATTATGATGTCATAAAGCAACATTCCATTATGATGTCATAATGCAAAATTCCATTATGATGTCATAATGCAAAACTCCATTATGATGTCATAATGCAAATCTCCATTATGATGTCATAATGCAAAATTCCATTATGATGTCATAATGTAAAATTCCATTATGATGTCATAATCCAAAACTCAATCATGATGTCATAATGTAAAATTCCATTATGATGTCATAATGCAAAATTCCATTATGATGTCATAATGCAAAATTCCATTATGATGTCATAATGCAAAATTCCATTATGATGTCATAATGCAACATTCCATTATGATGTCATAATGTAAAATTCCATTATGATGTCATAATGTAACATTCCATTATGATGTCATAATGCAACATTCCATTATGATGTCATAATGCAACATTCCATTATGATGTCATAATGCAAAATTCCATTATGATGTCATAATGCAAAATTCCATTATGATGTCATAATGTAACATTCCATTATGATGTCATATTGCAACATTCCATTATGATGTCATAATGCAAAATTCCATTATGATGTCATAATGTAAAATTCCATTATGATGTCATAATGCAAAATTCCATTATGATGTCATAATGCAAAATTCCATTATGATGTCATAATGTAAAATTCCATTATGATGTCATAATGTAAAATTCCATTATGATGTCATAATGTAAAATTCAATTATGATGTCATAATGCAAAATTCCATTATGATGTCATAATGCAAAACTCCATTATGATGTCATAATGCAAAACTCCATTATGATGTCATAATGCAAAACTCCATTATGATGTCATAATGCAAATCTCCATTATGATGTCATAATGCAAAATTCCATTATGATGTCATAATGTAAAATTCCATTATGATGTCATAATCCAAAACTCAATCATGATGTCATAATGTAAAATTCCATTATGATGTCATAATGCAAAATTCCATTATGATGTCATAATGCAAAATTCCATTATGATGTCATAATGCAAAATTCCATTATGATGTCATAATGTAACATTCCATTATGATGTCATAATGCAACATTCCATTATGATGTCATAATGCAAAATTCCATGATGATGTCATAATGCAAAATTCCATTATGATGTCATAATGTAACATTCCATTATGATGTCATAATGCAACATTCCATTATGATGTTATAATGCAAAATTCCATTATGATGTCATAATGTAACATTCCATTATGATGTCATAATGCAAAATTCCATTATGATGTCATAATGTAACATTCCACTATGATGTCATAATGTAAAATTCCATTATGATGTCATAAAGCAACATTCCATTATGATGTCATAACGCAAAATTCCATTATGATGTCATAATGCAAAACTCCATTATGATGTCATAATGCAAAATTCCATTATGATGTCATAATGTAACATTCCATTATGATGTCATAATGCAATATTCCATTATGATGTCATAATGCAAAATTCCATTATGATGTCATAATGCAAAATTCCATTATGATGTCATAATGCAAAATTCCATTATGATGTCATAATGTAACATTCCATTATGATGTCATAATGCAACATTCCATTATGATGTCATAATGCAAAATTCCATTATGATGTCATAATGCAAAATTCCATTATGATGTCATAATGTAACATTCCATTATGATGTCATAATGCAAAATTCCATTATGATGTCATAATGTAACATTCCATTATGATGTCATAATGTAAAATTCCATTATGATGTCATAAAGCAACATTCCATTATGATGTCATAATGTAACATTCCATGATGATGTCATAATGTAAAATTCCATTATGATGTCATAATGCAAAAATTCCATTATGATGTCATAATCCAAAACTCAATTATGATGTCATAATGTAACATTCCATTATGATGTCATAATGCAAAATTCCATTATGATGTCATAATGTAACATTCCATTATGATGTCATAATGCAAAATTCCATTATGATGTCATAATGCAAAATTCCATTATGATGTCATAATGTAACATTCCATTATGATGTCATAATGAAAAATTCCATTATGATGTCATAATGCAAAATTCCATTATGATGTCATAATGCAAAATTCCATTATGATGTCATAATGCAAAATTCCATTATGATGTCATAATGTAACATTCCATTATGATGTCATAATGCAAAATTCCATTATGATGTCATAATGTAAAATTCCATTATGATGTCATAATGCAACATTCTATTATGATGTCATAATGTAAAATTCCATTATGATGTCATAATGTAACATTCCATTATGATGTCATAATGCAACATTCCATTATGATGTCATAATGCAAAATTCCATTATGATGTCATAATGCAAAATTCCATTATGATGTCATAATGTAACATTCCATTATGATGTCATAATGCAACATTCCATTATGATGTCATAATGCAACATTCCATTATGATGTCATAATGCAACATTCCATTATGATGTCATAATGTAAAATTCCATTATGATGTCATAATGTAACATTCCATTATGATGTCATAATGCAACATTCCATTATGATGTCATAATGCAACATTCCATTATGATGTCATAATGCAAAATTCCATTATGATGTCATAATGCAAAATTCCATTATGATGTCATAATGTAACATTCCATTATGATGTCATAATGCAAAATTCCATTATGATGTCATAATGCAAAATTCCATTATGATGTCATAATATAGAATTCCATTATGATGTCATAATGCAACATTCCATTATGATGTCATAATGCAACATTCCATTATGATGTCATAATGTAACATTCCATTATGATGTCATAATGCAAAATTCCATTATGATGTCATAATGTAAAATTCCATTATGATGTCATAATGCAAAAATTCCATTATGATGTCATAATGCAAAATTCCATTATGATGTCATAATGCAACATTCCATTATGATGTCATAATGCAACATTCCATTATGATGTCATAATGTAAAATTCCATTATGATGTCATAATGTAAAATTCCATTATGATGTCATAATGTAACATTCCATTATGATGTCATAATGCAACATTCCATTATGATGTCATAATGCAAAATTCCATTATGATGTCATAATGCAAAATTCCATTATGATGTCATAATGTAACATTCCATTATGATGTCATAATGCAACATTCCATTATGATGTCATAATGCAAAATTCCATTATGATGTCATAATGCAAAATTCCATTATGATGTAATAATGTAACATTCCATTATGATGTCATAATGCAACATTCCATTATGATGTCATAATGCAAAATTCCATTATGATGTCATAATGCAAAATTCCATTATGATGTCATAATGTAAAATTCCATTATGATGTCATAATGTAAAATTCCATTATGATGTCATAATGTAAAATTCCATTATGATGTCATAATGCAAAATTCCATTATGATGTCATAATGCAAAACTCCATTATGATGTCATAATGCAAAACTCCATTATGATGTCACAATGCAAAACTCCATTATGATGTCATAATGCAAATCTCCATTATGATGTCATAATGCAAAATTCCATTATGATGTCATAATGTAAAATTCCATTATGATGTCATAATCCAAAACTCAATCATGATGTCATAATGTAAAATTCCATTATGATGTCATAATGCAAAATTCCATTATGATGTCATAATGCAAAATTCCATTATGATGTCATAATGCAAAATTCCATTATGATGTCATAATGTAACATTCCATTATGATGTCATAATGCAACATTCCATTATGATGTCATAATGCAAAATTCCATGATGATGTCATAATGCAAAATTCCATTATGATGTCATAATGTAACATTCCATTATGATGTCATAATGCAACATTCCATTATGATGTTATAATGCAAAATTCCATTATGATGTCATAATGTAACATTCCATTATGATGTCATAATGCAAAATTCCATTATGATATCATAATGTAACATTCCACTATGATGTCATAATGTAAAATTCCATTATGATGTCATAAAGCAACATTCCATTATGATGTCATAATGCAAAACTCCATTATGATGTCATAATGCAAAACTCCATTATGATGTCATAATGCAACATTCCATTATGATGTCGTAATGTAAAATTCCATTATGATGTCATAAAGCAACATTCCATTATGATGTCATAATGCAAAATTCCATTATGATGTCATAATGCAAAATTCCATTATGATGTCATAATGCAAAACTCCATTATGATGTCATAATGCAACATTCCATTATGATGTCGTAATGCAAAATTCCATTATGATGTCATAATGTAACATGCCATTATGATGTCATAATGCAAAATTCCATTATGATGTCATAATGCAAAATTCCATTATGATGTCATAATGCAAAATTCCATTATGATGTCATAATGCAAAATTCCATTATGATGTCATAATGCAAAATTCCATTATGATGTCATAATGCAAAATTCCATTATGATGTCATAATGCAAAATTCCATTATGATGTCATAATGCAAAATTCCATTATGATGTCATAATGTAAAATTCCATTATGATGTCATAATGCAAAATTCCATTATGATGTCATAATGTAAAATTCCATTATGATGTCATAATGTAAAATTCCATTATGATGTCATAATGTAAAATTCCATTATGATGTCATAATGCAAAATTCCATTATGATGTCATAATGCAAAACTCCATTATGATGTCATAATGCAAAACTCCATTATGATGTCATAATGCAAAACTCCATTATGATGTCATAATGCAAAACTCCATTATGATGTCATAATGCAAAACTCCATTATGATGTCATAATGCAAAATTCCATTATGATGTCATAATGTAACATTCCATTATGATGTAATAATGCAATATTCCATTATGATGTCATAATGCAAAATTCCATTATGATGTCATAATGCAAAATTCCATTATGATGTAATAATGTAACATTCCATTATGATGTCATAATGCAACATTCCATTATGATGTCATAATGCAAAATTCCATTATGATGTCATAATGCAAAATTCCATTATGATGTCATAATGTAACATTCCATTATGATGTCATAATGCAAAATTCCATTATGATGTCATAATGTAACATTCCATTATGATGTCATAATGTAAAATTCCATTATGATGTCATAAAGCAACATTCCATTATGATGTCATAATGCAAAATTCCATTATGATGTCATAATGTAAAATTCCATTATGATGTCATAATGCAACATTCCATTGTGATGTCATAATGTAACATTCCATTATGATGTCATAATGCAAAATTCCATTATGATGTCATAATGTAAAATTCCATTATGATGTCATAATGCAAAAATTCCATTATGATGTCATAATGCAAAATTCCATTATGATGCCATAATGCAACATTCCATTATGATGTCATAATGCAACATTCCATTATGATGTCATAATGCAAAATTCCATTATGATGTCATAATGTAAAATTCCATTATCATGTCATAATGCAACATTCCATTGTGATGTCATAATGTAACATTCCATTATGATGTCATAATGCAAAATTCCATTATGATGTCATAATGTAAAATTCCATTATGATGTCATAATGCAAAAATTCCATTATGATGTCATAATGCAAAATTCCATTATGATGTCATAATGCAACATTCCATTATGATGTCATAATGCAACATTCCATTATGATGTCATAATGCAACATTCCATTATGATGTCATAATGCAACATTCCATTATGATGTCATAATGTAAAATTCCATTATGATGTCATAATGTAACATTCCATTATGATGTCATAATGCAACATTCCATTATGATGTGATAATGCAAAATTCCATTATGATGTCATAATGCAAAATTCCATTATGATGTCATAATGTAACATTCCATTATGATGTCATAATGCAACATTCCATTATGATGTCATAATGCAAAATTCCATTATGATGTCATAATGCAAAATTCCATTATGATGTCATAATGCAACATTCCATTATGATGTCATAATGCAAAATTCCATTATGATGTCATAATGTAACATTCCATTATGATGTCATAATGCAAAATTCCATTATGATGTCATAATGTAACATTCCATTATGATGTCATAATGCAACATTCCATTATGATGTCATAATGCAAAATTCCATTTGATGTCATAATGCAAAATTCCAGTATGATGTCATAATGCATCATTCCATTATGACATCATAATGCAACATTCCATTTTGATGTCATAATGCAAAATTCCATTATGATGTCATTATGTAACATTCCATTATGATGTCATAATGCAAAATTCCATTATGATGTCATAATGTAAAATTCCATTATGATGTCATAATGCAACATTCCATTATGATGTCATAATGTAAAATTCCATTATGATGTCATAAAGCAACATTCCATTATGATGTCATAATGCAAAATTCCATTATGATGTCATAATGTAAAATTCCATTATGATGTCATAAAGCAACATTCCATTATGATGTCATAATGCAAATCTCCATTATGATGTCATAATGCAAAATTCCATTATGATGTCATAATGTAAAATTCCATTATGATGTCATAATCCAAAACTCAATCATGATGTCATAATGTAAAATTCCATTATGATGTCATAATGCAAAATTCCATTATGATGTCATAATGCAAAATTCCATTATGATGTCATAATGCAAAATTCCATTATGATGTCATAATGCAACATTCCATTATGATGTCATAATGTAAAATTCCATTATGATGTCATAATGTAACATTCCATTATGATGTCATAATGCAACATTCCATTATGATGTCATAATGCAAAATTCCATTATGATGTCATAATGCAAAATTCCATTATGATGTCATAATGTAACATTCCATTATGATGTCATATTGCAACATTCCATTATGATGTCATAATGCAAAATTCCATTATGATGTCATAATGTAAAATTCCATTATGATGTCATAATGCAAAATTCCATTATGATGTCATAATGCAAAATTCCATTATGATGTCATAATGTAAAATTCCATTATGATGTCATAATGTAAAATTCCATTATGATGTCATAATGTAAAATTCAATTATGATGTCATAATGCAAAATTCCATTATGATGTCATAATGCAAAACTCCATTATGATGTCATAATGCAAAACTCCATTATGATGTCATAATGCAAAACTCCATTATGATGTCATAATGCAAATCTCCATTATGATGTCATAATGCAAAATTCCATTATGATGTCATAATGTAAAATTCCATTATGATGTCATAATCCAAAACTCAATCATGATGTCATAATGTAAAATTCCATTATGATGTCATAATGCAAAATTCCATTATGATGTCATAATGCAAAATTCCATTATGATGTCATAATGCAAAATTCCATTATGATGTCATAATGTAACATTCCATTATGATGTCATAATGCAACATTCCATTATGATGTCATAATGCAAAATTCCATGATGATGTCATAATGCAAAATTCCATTATGATGTCATAATGTAACATTCCATTATGATGTCATAATGCAACATTCCATTATGATGTTATAATGCAAAATTCCATTATGATGTCATAATGTAACATTCCATTATGATGTCATAATGCAAAATTCCATTATGATGTCATAATGCAAAACTCCATTATGATGTCATAATGCAAAACTCCATTATGATGTCATAATGCAAAACTCCATTATGATGTCATAATGCAAAACTCCATTATGATGTCATAATGCAAAACTCCATTATGATGTCATAATGCAAAACTCCATTATGATGTCATAATGCAAAATTGCATTATGATGTCATAATGTAAAATTCCATTATGATGTCATAATCCAAAACTCAATTATGATGTCATAATGTAAAATTCCATTATGATGTCATAATGCAAAATTCCATTATGATGTCATAATGCAAAATTCCATTATGATGTCATAATGCAAAATTCCATTATGATGTCATAATGTAACATTCCATTATGATGTCATAATGCAATATTCCATTATGATGTCATAATGCAAAATTCCATTATGATGTCATAATGTAACATTCCATTATGATGTCATAATGTAAAATTCCATTATGATGTCATAAAGCAACATTCCATTATGATGTCATAATGCAAAATTCCATGATGATGTCATAATGTAAAATTCCATTATGATGTCATAATGCAAAAATTCCATTATGATGTCATAATCCAAAACTCAATTATGATGTCATAATGTAACATTCCATTATGATGTCATAATGCAAAATTCCATTATGATGTCATAATGTAACATTCCATTATGATGTCATAATGCAAAATTCCATTATGATGTCATAATGTAAAATTCCATTATGATGTCATAATGCAACATTCTATTATGATGTCATAATGTAAAATTCCATTATGATGTCATAATGTAACATTCCATTATGATGTCATAATGCAACATTCCATTGATGTCATAATGCAAAATTCCATTATGATGTCATACTGCAAAATTCCATTATGATGTCATAATGTAACATTCCATTATGATGTCATAATGCAACATTCCATTATGATGTCATAATGCAACATTCCATTATGATGTCATAATGCAACATTCCATTATGATGTCATAATGTAAAATTCCATTATGATGTCATAATGTAACATTCCATTATGATGTCATAATGCAACATTCCATTATGATGTCATAATGCAACATTCCATTATGATGTCATAATGCAACATTCCATTATGATGTCATAATGCAAAATTCCATTATGATGTCATAATGCAAAATTCCATTATGATGTCATAATGTAACATTCCATTATGATGTCATAATGCAAAATTCCATTATGATGTCATAATGCAAAATTCCATTATGATGTCATAATGCAAAATTCCATTATGATGTCATAATATAGAATTCCATTATGATGTCATAATGCAACATTCCATTATGATGTCATAATGCAACATTCCATTATGATGTCATAATGTAACATTCCATTATGATGTCATAATGCAAAATTCCATTATGATGTCATAATGTAAAATTCCATTATGATGTCATAATGCAAAAATTCCATTATGATGTCATAATGCAAAATTCCATTATGATGTCATAATGCAACATTCCATTATGATGTCATAATGCAACATTCCATTATGATGTCATAATGTAAAATTCCATTATGATGTCATAATGTAAAATTCCATTATGATGTCATAATGTAACATTCCATTATGATGTCATAATGCAACATTCCATTATGATGTCATAATGCAAAATTCCATTATGATGTCATAATGCAAAATTCCATTATGATGTCATAATGTAACATTCCATTATGATGTCATAATGCAACATTCCATTATGATGTCATAATGCAAAATTCCATTATGATGTCATAATGTAAAATTCCATTATGATGTCATAATGCAACATTCCATTATGATGTCATAATGCAAAATTCCATGATGATGTCATAATGCAAAATTCCATTATGATGTCATAATGTAACATTCCATTATGATGTCATAATGCAACATTCCATTATGATGTTATAATGCAAAATTCCATTATGATGTCATAATGTAACATTCCATTATGATGTCATAATGCAAAATTCCATTATGATGTCATAATGCAAAATTCCATTATGATGTCATAATGCAAAACTCCATTATGATGTCATAATGCAAAACTCCATTATGATGTCATAATGCAAAACTCCATTATGATGTCATAATGCAAAACTCCATTATGATGTCATAATGCAAAACTCCATTATGATGTCATAATGCAAAACTCCATTATGATGTCATAATGCAAAATTGCATTATGATGTCATAATGTAAAATTCCATTATGATGTCATAATCCAAAACTCAATTATGATGTCATAATGTAAAATTCCATTATGATGTCATAATGCAAAATTCCATTATGATGTCATAATGCAAAATTCCATTATGATGTCATAATGCAAAATTCCATTATGATGTCATAATGTAACATTCCATTATGATGTCATAATGCAATATTCCATTATGATGTCATAATGCAAAATTCCATTATGATGTCATAATGTAACATTCCATTATGATGTCATAATGTAAAATTCCATTATGATGTCATAAAGCAACATTCCATTATGATGTCATAATGCAAAATTCCATGATGATGTCATAATGTAAAATTCCATTATGATGTCATAATGCAAAAATTCCATTATGATGTCATAATCCAAAACTCAATTATGATGTCATAATGTAACATTCCATTATGATGTCATAATGCAAAATTCCATTATGATGTCATAATGTAACATTCCATTATGATGTCATAATGCAAAATTCCATTATGATGTCATAATGTAAAATTCCATTATGATGTCATAATGCAACATTCTATTATGATGTCATAATGTAAAATTCCATTATGATGTCATAATGTAACATTCCATTATGATGTCATAATGCAACATTCCATTGATGTCATAATGCAAAATTCCATTATGATGTCATACTGCAAAATTCCATTATGATGTCATAATGTAACATTCCATTATGATGTCATAATGCAACATTCCATTATGATGTCATAATGCAACATTCCATTATGATGTCATAATGCAACATTCCATTATGATGTCATAATGTAAAATTCCATTATGATGTCATAATGTAACATTCCATTATGATGTCATAATGCAACATTCCATTATGATGTCATAATGCAACATTCCATTATGATGTCATAATGCAACATTCCATTATGATGTCATAATGCAAAATTCCATTATGATGTCATAATGCAAAATTCCATTATGATGTCATAATGTAACATTCCATTATGATGTCATAATGCAAAATTCCATTATGATGTCATAATGCAAAATTCCATTATGATGTCATAATGCAAAATTCCATTATGATGTCATAATATAGAATTCCATTATGATGTCATAATGCAACATTCCATTATGATGTCATAATGCAACATTCCATTATGATGTCATAATGTAACATTCCATTATGATGTCATAATGCAAAATTCCATTATGATGTCATAATGTAAAATTCCATTATGATGTCATAATGCAAAAATTCCATTATGATGTCATAATGCAAAATTCCATTATGATGTCATAATGCAACATTCCATTATGATGTCATAATGCAACATTCCATTATGATGTCATAATGTAAAATTCCATTATGATGTCATAATGTAAAATTCCATTATGATGTCATAATGTAACATTCCATTATGATGTCATAATGCAACATTCCATTATGATGTCATAATGCAAAATTCCATTATGATGTCATAATGCAAAATTCCATTATGATGTCATAATGTAACATTCCATTATGATGTCATAATGCAACATTCCATTATGATGTCATAATGCAAAATTCCATTATGATGTCATAATGCAAAATTCCATTATGATGTAATAATGTAACATTCCATTATGATGTCATAATGCAACATTCCATTATGATGTCATAATGCAAAATTCCATTATGATGTCATAATGCAAAATTCCATTATGATGTCATAATGTAACATTCCATTATGATGTCATAATGCAAAATTCCATTATGATGTCATAATGTAACATTCCATTATGATGTCATAATGCAAAATTCCATTATGATGTCATAATGCAAAATTCCATTATGATGTCATAATGCAAAATTCCATTATGATGTCATAATGTAAAATTCCATTATGATGTCATAATGTAAAATTCCATTATGATGTCATAATGTAAAATTCAATTATGATGTCATAATGCAAAATTCCATTATGATGTCATAATGCAAAACTCCATTATGATGTCATAATGCAAAACTCCATTATGATGTCATAATGCAAAACTCCATTATGATGTCATAATGCAAATCTCCATTATGATGTCATAATGCAAAATTCCATTATGATGTCATAATGTAAAATTCCATTATGATGTCATAATCCAAAACTCAATCATGATGTCATAATGTAAAATTCCATTATGATGTCATAATGCAAAATTCCATTATGATGTCATAATGCAAAATTCCATTATGATGTCATAATGCAAAATTCCATTATGATGTCATAATGTAACATTCCATTATGATGTCATAATGCAACATTCCATTATGATGTCATAATGCAAAATTCCATGATGATGTCATAATGCAAAATTCCATTATGATGTCATAATGTAACATTCCATTATGATGTCATAATGCAACATTCCATTATGATGTTATAATGCAAAATTCCATTATGATGTCATAATGTAACATTCCATTATGATGTCATAATGCAAAATTCCATTATGATGTCATAATGTAACATTCCACTATGATGTCATAATGTAAAATTCCATTATGATGTCATAAAGCAACATTCCATTATGATGTCATAACGCAAAATTCCATTATGATGTCATAATGCAAAACTCCATTATGATGTCATAATGCAAAACTCCATTATGATGTCATAATGCAACATTCCATTATGATGTCGTAATGTAAAATTCCATTATGATGTCATAAAGCAACATTCCATTATGATGTCATAATGCAAAATTCCATTATGATGTCATAATGCAAAATTCCATTATGATGTCATAATGCAAAACTCCATTATGATGTCATAATGCAACATTCCATTATAATGTCGTAATGCAAAATTCCATTATGATGTCATAATGTAACATGCCATTATGATGTCATAATGCAAAATTCCATTATGATGTCATAATGTAAAATTCCATTATGATGTCATAATGCAAAATTCCATTATGATGTCATAATGCAAAATTCCATTATGATGTCATAATGCAAAATTCCATTATGATGTCATAATGCAAAATTCCATTATGATGTCATAATGCAAAATTCCATTATGATGTCATAATGCAAAATTCCATTATGATGTCATAATGTAAAATTCCATTATGATGTCATAATGCAAAATTCCATTATGATGTCATAATGTAAAATTCCATTATGATGTCATAATGTAAAATTCCATTATGATGTCATAATGTAAAATTCCATTATGATGTCATAATGCAAAATTCCATTATGATGTCATAATGCAAAACTCCATTATGATGTCATAATGCAAAACTCCATTATGATGTCATAATGCAAAACTCCATTATGATGTCATAATGCAAAACTCCATTATGATGTCATAATGCAAAACTCCATTATGATGTCATAATGCAAAACTCCATTATGATGTCATAATGCAAAATTGCATTATGATGTCATAATGTAAAATTCCATTATGATGTCATAATCCAAAACTCAATTATGATGTCATAATGTAAAATTCCATTATGATGTCATAATGCAAAATTCCATTATGATGTCATAATGCAAAATTCCATTATGATGTCATAATGCAAAATTCCATTATGATGTCATAATGTAACATTCCATTATGATGTCATAATGCAATATTCCATTATGATGTCATAATGCAAAATTCCATTATGATGTCATAATGCAAAATTCCATTATGATGTCATAATGTAACATTCCATTATGATGTCATAATGCAACATTCCATTATGATGTCATAATGCAAAATTCCATTATGATGTCATAATGCAAAATTCCATTATGATGTCATAATGTAACATTCCATTATGATGTCATAATGCAAAATTCCATTATGATGTCATAATGTAACATTCCATTATGATGTCATAATGTAAAATTCCATTATGATGTCATAAAGCAACATTCCATTATGATGTCATAATGCAAAATTCCATGATGATGTCATAATGTAAAATTCCATTATGATGTCATAATGCAAAAATTCCATTATGATGTCATAATCCAAAACTCAATTATGATGTCATAATGTAACATTCCATTATGATGTCATAATGCAAAATTCCATTATGATGTCATAATGTAACATTCCATTATGATGTCATAATGCAAAATTCCATTATGATGTCATAATGCAAAATTCCATTATGATGTCATAATGTAACATTCCATTATGATGTCATAATGAAAAATTCCATTATGATGTCATAATGCAAAATTCCATTATGATGTCATAATGCAAAATTCCATTATGATGTCATAATGCAAAATTCCATTATGATGTCATAATGTAACATTCCATTATGATGTCATAATGCAAAATTCCATTATGATGTCATAATGTAAAATTCCATTATGATGTCATAATGCAACATTCTATTATGATGTCATAATGTAAAATTCCATTATGATGTCATAATGTAACATTCCATTATGATGTCATAATGCAACATTCCATTATGATGTCATAATGCAAAATTCCATTATGATGTCATAATGCAAAATTCCATTATGATGTCATAATGTAACATTCCATTATGATGTCCTAATGCAACATTCCATTATGATGTTATAATGCAAAATTCCATTATGATGTCATAATGCAACATTCCATTATGATGTCATAATGCAACATTCCATTATGATGTCATAATGCAACATTCCATTATGATGTCATAATGTAAAATTCCATTATGATGTCATAATGCAACATTCCATTATGATGTCATAATGCAACATTCCATTATGATGTCATAATGCAAAATTCCATTATGATGTCATAATGCAAAATTCCATTATGATGTCATAATGTAACATTCCATTATGATGTCATAATGCAAAATTCCATTATGATGTCATAATGCAAAATTCCATTATGATGTCATAATGCAAAATTCCATTATGATGTCATAATGCAAAATTCCATTATGATGTCATAATATAGAATTCCATTATGATGTCATAATGCAACATTCCATTATGATGTCATAATGCAAAATTCCATTATGATGTCATAATGTAAAATTCCATTATGATGTCATAATGCAAAAATTCCATTATGATGTCATAATGCAAAATTCCATTATGATGTCATAATGCAACATTCCATTATGATGTCATAATGCAACATTCCATTATGATGTCATAATGTAAAATTCCATTATGATGTCATAATGTAAAATTCCATTATGATGTCATAATGTAACATTCCATTATGATGTCATAATGCAACATTCCATTATGATGTCATAATGCAAAATTCCATTATGATGTCATAATGCAAAATTCCATTATGATGTCATAATGTAACATTCCATTATGATGTCATAATGCAACATTCCATTATGATGTCATAATGCAAAATTCCATTATGATGTCATAATGCAAAATTCCATTATGATGTAATAATGTAACATTCCATTATGATGTCATAATGCAACATTCCATTATGATGTCATAATGCAAAATTCCATTATGATGTCATAATGCAAAATTCCATTATGATGTCATAATGTAACATTCCATTATGATGTCATAATGCAAAATTCCATTATGATGTCATAATGTAACATTCCATTATGATGTCATAATGCAAAATTCCATTATGATGTCATAATGCAAAATTCCATTATGATGTCATAATGCAAAATTCCATTATGATGTCATAATGTAACATTCCATTATGATGTCATAATGCAACATTCCATTATGATGTCATAATGCAAAATTCCATTATGATGTCATAATGTAACATTCCATTATGATGTCATAATGCAAAATTCCATTATGATGTCATAATGCAAAATTCCATTATGATGTCATAATGTAAAATTCCATTATGATGTCATAATGCAAAATTCCATTATGATGTCATAATGTAAAATTCCATTATGATGTCATAATGTAAAATTCCATTATGATGTCATAATGTAAAATTCCATTATGATGTCATAATGCAAAATTCCATTATGATGTCATAATGCAAAACTCCATTATGATGTCATAATGCAAAACTCCATTATGATGTCATAATGCAAAACTCCATTATGATGTCATAATGCAAAACTCCATTATGATGTCATAATGCAAAACTCCATTATGATGTCATAATGCAAAATTGCATTATGATGTCATAATGTAAAATTCCATTATGATGTCATAATCCAAAACTCAATTATGATGTCATAATGCAAAAATTCCATTATGATGTCATAATGCAAAATTCCATTATGATGTCATAATGCAAAATTCCATTATGATGTCATAATGCAAAATTCCATTATGATGTCATAATGTAACATTCCATTATGATGTCATAATGCAATATTCCATTATGATGTCATAATGCAAAATTCCATTATGATGTCATAATGCAAAATTCCATTATGATGTCATAATGTAACATTCCATTATGATGTCATAATGCAACATTCCATTATGATGTCATAATGCAAAATTCCATTATGATGTCATAATGCAAAATTCCATTATGATGTCATAATGCAACATTCCATTATGATGTCATAATGCAAAATTCCATTATGATGTCATAATGTAACATTCCATTATGATGTCATAATGTAAAATTCCATTATGATGTCATAAAGCAACATTCCATTATGATGTCATAATGCAAAATTCCATGATGATGTCATAATGTAAAATTCCATTATGATGTCATAATGCAAAAATTCCATTATGATGTCATAATCCAAAACTCAATTATGATGTCATAATGTAACATTCCATTATGATGTCATAATGCAAAATTCCATTATGATGTCATAATGCAAAATTCCATTATGATGTCATAATGTAACATTCCATTATGATGTCATAATGAAAAATTCCATTATGATGTCATAATGCAAAATTCCATTATGATGTCATAATGCAAAATTCCATTATGATGTCATAATGCAAAATTCCATTATGATGTCATAATGTAACATTCCATTATGATGTCATAATGCAAAATTCCATTATGATGTCATAATGTAAAATTCCATTATGATGTCATAATGCAACATTCCATTATGATGTCATAATGTAAAATTCCATTATGATGTCATAATGTAACATTCCATTATGATGTCATAATGCAACATTCCATTATGATGTCATAATGCAAAATTCCATTATGATGTCATAATGCAAAATTCCATTATGATGTCATAATGTAACATTCCATTATGATGTCATAATGCAACATTCCATTATGATGTCATAATGCAACATTCCATTATGATGTCATAATGCAAAATTCCATTATGATGTCATAATGCAACATTCCATTATGATGTCATAATGCAACATTCCATTATGATGTCATAATGTAAAATTCCATTATGATGTCATAATGTAACATTCCATTATGATGTCATAATGCAACATTCCATTATGATGTCATAATGCAAAATTCCATTATGATGTCATAATGCAAAATTCCATTATGATGTCATAATGTAACATTCCATTATGATGTCATAATGCAAAATTCCATTATGATGTCATAATGCAAAATTCCATTATGATGTCATAATGCAAAATTCCATTATGATGTCATAATATAGAATTCCATTATGATGTCATAATGCAACATTCCATTATGATGTCATAATGCAACATTCCATTATGATGTCATAATGCAAAATTCCATTATGATGTCATAATGCAAAATTCCATTATGATGTCATAATGTAACATTCCATTATGATGTCATAATGCAAAATTCCATTATGATGTCATAATGCAAAATTCCATTATGATGTCATAATGCAAAATTCCATTATGATGTCATAATGCAAAATTCCATTATGATGTCATAATATAGAATTCCATTATGATGTCATAATGCAACATTCCATTATGATGTCATAATGCAAAATTCCATTATGATGTCATAATGTAAAATTCCATTATGATGTCATAATGCAAAAATTCCATTATGATGTCATAATGCAAAATTCCATTATGATGTCATAATGCAACATTCCATTATGATGTCATAATGCAACATTCCATTATGATGTCATAATGTAAAATTCCATTATGATGTCATAATGTAAAATTCCATTATGATGTCATAATGTAACATTCCATTATGATGTCATAATGCAACATTCCATTATGATGTCATAATGCAAAATTCCATTATGATGTCATAATGCAAAATTCCATTATGATGTCATAATGTAACATTCCATTATGATGTCATAATGCAACATTCCATTATGATGTCATAATGCAAAATTCCATTATGATGTCATAATGCAAAATTCCATTATGATGTAATAATGTAACATTCCATTATGATGTCATAATGCAACATTCCATTATGATGTCATAATGCAAAATTCCATTATGATGTCATAATGCAAAATTCCATTATGATGTCATAATGTAACATTCCATTATGATGTCATAATGCAAAATTCCATTATGATGTCATAATGTAACATTCCATTATGATGTCATAATGCAAAATTCCATTATGATGTCATAATGCAAAATTCCATTATGATGTCATAATGCAAAATTCCATTATGATGTCATAATGTAACATTCCATTATGATGTCATAATGCAACATTCCATTATGATGTCATAATGCAAAATTCCATTATGATGTCATAATGTAACATTCCATTATGATGTCATAATGCAAAATTCCATTATGATGTCATAATGCAAAATTCCATTATGATGTCATAATGTAAAATTCCATTATGATGTCATAATGCAAAATTCCATTATGATGTCATAATGTAAAATTCCATTATGATGTCATAATGTAAAATTCCATTATGATGTCATAATGTAAAATTCCATTATGATGTCATAATGCAAAATTCCATTATGATGTCATAATGCAAAACTCCATTATGATGTCATAATGCAAAATTCCATTATGATGTCATAATGCAAAATTCCATTATGATGTCATAATGTAACATTCCATTATGATGTCCTAATGCAACATTCCATTATGATGTTATAATGCAAAATTCCATTATGATGTCATAATGCAACATTCCATTATGATGTCATAATGCAACATTCCATTATGATGTCATAATGCAACATTCCATTATGATGTCATAATGTAAAATTCCATTATGATGTCATAATGCAACATTCCATTATGATGTCATAATGCAACATTCCATTATGATGTCATAATGCAAAATTCCATTATGATGTCATAATGCAAAATTCCATTATGATGTCATAATGCAAAATTCCATTATGATGTCATAATGTAACATTCCATTATGATGTCATAATGAAAAATTCCATTATGATGTCATAATGCAAAATTCCATTATGATGTCATAATGCAAAATTCCATTATGATGTCATAATGCAAAATTCCATTATGATGTCATAATGTAACATTCCATTATGATGTCATAATGCAAAATTCCATTATGATGTCATAATGTAAAATTCCATTATGATGTCATAATGCAACATTCTATTATGATGTCATAATGTAAAATTCCATTATGATGTCATAATGTAACATTCCATTATGATGTCATAATGCAACATTCCATTATGATGTCATAATGCAAAATTCCATTATGATGTCATAATGCAAAATTCCATTATGATGTCATAATGTAACATTCCATTATGATGTCCTAATGCAACATTCCATTATGATGTTATAATGCAAAATTCCATTATGATGTCATAATGCAACATTCCATTATGATGTCATAATGCAACATTCCATTATGATGTCATAATGCAACATTCCATTATGATGTCATAATGTAAAATTCCATTATGATGTCATAATGCAACATTCCATTATGATGTCATAATGCAACATTCCATTATGATGTCATAATGCAAAATTCCATTATGATGTCATAATGCAAAATTCCATTATGATGTCATAATGTAACATTCCATTATGATGTCATAATGCAAAATTCCATTATGATGTCATAATGCAAAATTCCATTATGATGTCATAATGCAAAATTCCATTATGATGTCATAATGCAAAATTCCATTATGATGTCATAATATAGAATTCCATTATGATGTCATAATGCAACATTCCATTATGATGTCATAATGCAAAATTCCATTATGATGTCATAATGTAAAATTCCATTATGATGTCATAATGCAAAAATTCCATTATGATGTCATAATGCAAAATTCCATTATGATGTCATAATGCAACATTCCATTATGATGTCATAATGCAACATTCCATTATGATGTCATAATGTAAAATTCCATTATGATGTCATAATGTAAAATTCCATTATGATGTCATAATGTAACATTCCATTATGATGTCATAATGCAACATTCCATTATGATGTCATAATGCAAAATTCCATTATGATGTCATAATGCAAAATTCCATTATGATGTCATAATGTAACATTCCATTATGATGTCATAATGCAACATTCCATTATGATGTCATAATGCAAAATTCCATTATGATGTCATAATGCAAAATTCCATTATGATGTAATAATGTAACATTCCATTATGATGTCATAATGCAACATTCCATTATGATGTCATAATGCAAAATTCCATTATGATGTCATAATGCAAAATTCCATTATGATGTCATAATGTAACATTCCATTATGATGTCATAATGCAAAATTCCATTATGATGTCATAATGTAACATTCCATTATGATGTCATAATGCAAAATTCCATTATGATGTCATAATGCAAAATTCCATTATGATGTCATAATGCAAAATTCCATTATGATGTCATAATGTAACATTCCATTATGATGTCATAATGCAACATTCCATTATGATGTCATAATGCAAAATTCCATTATGATGTCATAATGTAACATTCCATTATGATGTCATAATGCAAAATTCCATTATGATGTCATAATGCAAAATTCCATTATGATGTCATAATGTAAAATTCCATTATGATGTCATAATGCAAAATTCCATTATGATGTCATAATGTAAAATTCCATTATGATGTCATAATGTAAAATTCCATTATGATGTCATAATGTAAAATTCCATTATGATGTCATAATGCAAAATTCCATTATGATGTCATAATGCAAAACTCCATTATGATGTCATAATGCAAAACTCCATTATGATGTCATAATGCAAAACTCCATTATGATGTCATAATGCAAAACTCCATTATGATGTCATAATGCAAAACTCCATTATGATGTCATAATGCAAAATTGCATTATGATGTCATAATGTAAAATTCCATTATGATGTCATAATCCAAAACTCAATTATGATGTCATAATGCAAAAATTCCATTATGATGTCATAATGCAAAATTCCATTATGATGTCATAATGCAAAATTCCATTATGATGTCATAATGCAAAATTCCATTATGATGTCATAATGTAACATTCCATTATGATGTCATAATGCAATATTCCATTATGATGTCATAATGCAAAATTCCATTATGATGTCATAATGCAAAATTCCATTATGATGTCATAATGTAACATTCCATTATGATGTCATAATGCAACATTCCATTATGATGTCATAATGCAAAATTCCATTATGATGTCATAATGCAAAATTCCATTATGATGTCATAATGCAACATTCCATTATGATGTCATAATGCAAAATTCCATTATGATGTCATAATGTAACATTCCATTATGATGTCATAATGTAAAATTCCATTATGATGTCATAAAGCAACATTCCATTATGATGTCATAATGCAAAATTCCATGATGATGTCATAATGTAAAATTCCATTATGATGTCATAATGCAAAAATTCCATTATGATGTCATAATCCAAAACTCAATTATGATGTCATAATGTAACATTCCATTATGATGTCATAATGCAAAATTCCATTATGATGTCATAATGCAAAATTCCATTATGATGTCATAATGTAACATTCCATTATGATGTCATAATGAAAAATTCCATTATGATGTCATAATGCAAAATTCCATTATGATGTCATAATGCAAAATTCCATTATGATGTCATAATGCAAAATTCCATTATGATGTCATAATGTAACATTCCATTATGATGTCATAATGCAAAATTCCATTATGATGTCATAATGTAAAATTCCATTATGATGTCATAATGCAACATTCCATTATGATGTCATAATGTAAAATTCCATTATGATGTCATAATGTAACATTCCATTATGATGTCATAATGCAACATTCCATTATGATGTCATAATGCAAAATTCCATTATGATGTCATAATGCAAAATTCCATTATGATGTCATAATGTAACATTCCATTATGATGTCATAATGCAACATTCCATTATGATGTCATAATGCAACATTCCATTATGATGTCATAATGCAAAATTCCATTATGATGTCATAATGCAACATTCCATTATGATGTCATAATGCAACATTCCATTATGATGTCATAATGTAAAATTCCATTATGATGTCATAATGTAACATTCCATTATGATGTCATAATGCAACATTCCATTATGATGTCATAATGCAAAATTCCATTATGATGTCATAATGCAAAATTCCATTATGATGTCATAATGTAACATTCCATTATGATGTCATAATGCAAAATTCCATTATGATGTCATAATGCAAAATTCCATTATGATGTCATAATGCAAAATTCCATTATGATGTCATAATATAGAATTCCATTATGATGTCATAATGCAACATTCCATTATGATGTCATAATGCAACATTCCATTATGATGTCATAATGCAAAATTCCATTATGATGTCATAATGCAAAATTCCATTATGATGTCATAATGTAACATTCCATTATGATGTCATAATGCAAAATTCCATTATGATGTCATAATGCAAAATTCCATTATGATGTCATAATGCAAAATTCCATTATGATGTCATAATGCAAAATTCCATTATGATGTCATAATATAGAATTCCATTATGATGTCATAATGCAACATTCCATTATGATGTCATAATGCAAAATTCCATTATGATGTCATAATGTAAAATTCCATTATGATGTCATAATGCAAAAATTCCATTATGATGTCATAATGCAAAATTCCATTATGATGTCATAATGCAACATTCCATTATGATGTCATAATGCAACATTCCATTATGATGTCATAATGTAAAATTCCATTATGATGTCATAATGTAAAATTCCATTATGATGTCATAATGTAACATTCCATTATGATGTCATAATGCAACATTCCATTATGATGTCATAATGCAAAATTCCATTATGATGTCATAATGCAAAATTCCATTATGATGTCATAATGTAACATTCCATTATGATGTCATAATGCAACATTCCATTATGATGTCATAATGCAAAATTCCATTATGATGTCATAATGCAAAATTCCATTATGATGTAATAATGTAACATTCCATTATGATGTCATAATGCAACATTCCATTATGATGTCATAATGCAAAATTCCATTATGATGTCATAATGCAAAATTCCATTATGATGTCATAATGTAACATTCCATTATGATGTCATAATGCAAAATTCCATTATGATGTCATAATGTAACATTCCATTATGATGTCATAATGCAAAATTCCATTATGATGTCATAATGCAAAATTCCATTATGATGTCATAATGCAAAATTCCATTATGATGTCATAATGTAACATTCCATTATGATGTCATAATGCAACATTCCATTATGATGTCATAATGCAAAATTCCATTATGATGTCATAATGTAACATTCCATTATGATGTCATAATGCAAAATTCCATTATGATGTCATAATGCAAAATTCCATTATGATGTCATAATGTAAAATTCCATTATGATGTCATAATGCAAAATTCCATTATGATGTCATAATGTAAAATTCCATTATGATGTCATAATGTAAAATTCCATTATGATGTCATAATGTAAAATTCCATTATGATGTCATAATGCAAAATTCCATTATGATGTCATAATGCAAAACTCCATTATGATGTCATAATGCAAAACTCCATTATGATGTCATAATGCAAAACTCCATTATGATGTCATAATGCAAAACTCCATTATGATGTCATAATGCAAAACTCCATTATGATGTCATAATGCAAAATTGCATTATGATGTCATAATGTAAAATTCCATTATGATGTCATAATCCAAAACTCAATTATGATGTCATAATGCAAAAATTCCATTATGATGTCATAATGCAAAATTCCATTATGATGTCATAATGCAAAATTCCATTATGATGTCATAATGCAAAATTCCATTATGATGTCATAATGCAAAATTCCATTATGATGTCATAATGTAACATTCCATTATGATGTCATAATGCAATATTCCATTATGATGTCATAATGCAAAATTCCATTATGATGTCATAATGCAAAATTCCATTATGATGTCATAATGTAACATTCCATTATGATGTCATAATGCAACATTCCATTATGATGTCATAATGCAAAATTCCATTATGATGTCATAATGCAAAATTCCATTATGATGTCATAATGCAACATTCCATTATGATGTCATAATGCAAAATTCCATTATGATGTCATAATGTAACATTCCATTATGATGTCATAATGTAAAATTCCATTATGATGTCATAAAGCAACATTCCATTATGATGTCATAATGCAAAATTCCATGATGATGTCATAATGTAAAATTCCATTATGATGTCATAATGCAAAAATTCCATTATGATGTCATAATCCAAAACTCAATTATGATGTCATAATGTAACATTCCATTATGATGTCATAATGCAAAATTCCATTATGATGTCATAATGCAAAATTCCATTATGATGTCATAATGTAACATTCCATTATGATGTCATAATGAAAAATTCCATTATGATGTCATAATGCAAAATTCCATTATGATGTCATAATGCAAAATTCCATTATGATGTCATAATGCAAAATTCCATTATGATGTCATAATGTAACATTCCATTATGATGTCATAATGCAAAATTCCATTATGATGTCATAATGTAAAATTCCATTATGATGTCATAATGCAACATTCCATTATGATGTCATAATGTAAAATTCCATTATGATGTCATAATGTAACATTCCATTATGATGTCATAATGCAACATTCCATTATGATGTCATAATGCAAAATTCCATTATGATGTCATAATGCAAAATTCCATTATGATGTCATAATGTAACATTCCATTATGATGTCATAATGCAACATTCCATTATGATGTCATAATGCAACATTCCATTATGATGTCATAATGCAAAATTCCATTATGATGTCATAATGCAACATTCCATTATGATGTCATAATGCAACATTCCATTATGATGTCATAATGTAAAATTCCATTATGATGTCATAATGTAACATTCCATTATGATGTCATAATGCAACATTCCATTATGATGTCATAATGCAAAATTCCATTATGATGTCATAATGCAAAATTCCATTATGATGTCATAATGTAACATTCCATTATGATGTCATAATGCAAAATTCCATTATGATGTCATAATGCAAAATTCCATTATGATGTCATAATGCAAAATTCCATTATGATGTCATAATATAGAATTCCATTATGATGTCATAATGCAACATTCCATTATGATGTCATAATGTAACATTCCATTATGATGTCATAATGCAAAATTCCATTATGATGTCATAATGTAAAATTCCATTATGATGTCATAATGCAAAAATTCCATTATGATGTCATAATGCAACATTCCATTATGATGTCATAATGCAACATTCCATTATGATGTCATAATGCAACATTCCATTATGATGTCATAATGTAAAATTCCATTATGATGTCATAATGTAAAATTCCATTATGATGTCATAATGTAACATTCCATTATGATGTCATAATGCAACATTCCATTATGATGTCATAATGCAAAATTCCATTATGATGTCATAATGCAAAATTCCATTATGATGTCATAATGTAACATTCCATTATGATGTCATAATGCAACATTCCATTATGATGTCATAATGCAAAATTCCATTATGATGTCATAATGCAAAATTCCATTATGATGTAATAATGTAACATTCCATTATGATGTCATAATGCAACATTCCATTATGATGTCATAATGCAAAATTCCATTATGATGTCATAATGCAAAATTCCATTATGATGTCATAATGTAACATTCCATTATGATGTCATAATGCAAAATTCCATTATGATGTCATAATGTAACATTCCATTATGATGTCATAATGCAAAATTCCATTATGATGTCATAATGCAAAATTCCATTATGATGTCATAATGCAAAATTCCATTATGATGTCATAATGTAACATTCCATTATGATGTCATAATGTAACATTCCATTATGATGTCATAATGCAACATTCCATTATGATGTCATAATGCAAAATTCCATTATGATGTCATAATGCAAAATTCCATTATGATGTCATAATGTAACATTCCATTATGATGTCATAATGCAAAATTCCATTATGATGTCATAATGTAACATTCCATTATGATGTCATAATGCAAAATTCCATTATGATGTCATAATGCAAAATTCCATTATGATGTCATAATGTAAAATTCCATTATGATGTCATAATGCAAAATTCCATTATGATGTCATAATGTAAAATTCCATTATGATGTCATAATGTAAAATTCCATTATGATGTCATAATGCAAAATTCCATTATGATGTCATAATGCAAAACTCCATTATGATGTCATAATGCAAAACTCCATTATGATGTCATAATGCAAAACTCCATTATGATGTCATAATGCAAAACTCCATTATGATGTCATAATGCAAAACTCCATTATGATGTCATAATGCAAAATTGCATTATGATGTCATAATGTAAAATTCCATTATGATGTCATAATCCAAAACTCAATTATGATGTCATAATGTAAAATTCCATTATGATGTCATAATGCAAAATTCCATTATGATGTCATAATGCAAAATTCCATTATGATGTCATAATGCAAAATTCCATTATGATGTCATAATGTAACATTCCATTATGATGTCATAATGCAATATTCCATTATGATGTCATAATGCAAAATTCCATTATGATGTCATAATGCAAAATTCCATTATGATGTCATAATGTAACATTCCATTATGATGTCATAATGCAACATTCCATTATGATGTCATAATGCAACATTCCATTATGATGTCATAATGCAAAATTCCATTATGATGTCATAATGTAACATTCCATTATGATGTCATAATGCAAAATTCCATTATGATGTCATAATGTAACATTCCATTATGATGTCATAATGTAAAATTCCATTATGATGTCATAAAGCAACATTCCATTATGATGTCATAATGCAAAATTCCATGATGATGTCATAATGTAAAATTCCATTATGATGTCATAATGCAAAAATTCCATTATGATGTCATAATCCAAAACTCAATTATGATGTCATAATGTAACATTCCATTATGATGTCATAATGCAAAATTCCATTATGATGTCATAATGTAACATTCCATTATGATGTCATAATGCAAAATTCCATTATGATGTCATAATGCAAAATTCCATTATGATGTCATAATGTAACATTCCATTATGATGTCATAATGAAAAATTCCATTATGATGTCATAATGCAAAATTCCATTATGATGTCATAATGCAAAATTCCATTATGATGTCATAATGCAAAATTCCATTATGATGTCATAATGTAACATTCCATTATGATGTCATAATGCAAAATTCCATTATGATGTCATAATGTAAAATTCCATTATGATGTCATAATGCAACATTCCATTATGATGTCATAATGTAAAATTCCATTATGATGTCATAATGTAACATTCCATTATGATGTCATAATGCAACATTCCATTATGATGTCATAATGCAAAATTCCATTATGATGTCATAATGCAAAATTCCATTATGATGTCATAATGTAACATTCCATTATGATGTCATAATGCAACATTCCATTATGATGTCATAATGCAAAATTCCATTATGATGTCATAATGCAAAATTCCATTATGATGTCATAATGCAACATTCCATTATGATGTCATAATGCAACATTCCATTATGATGTCATAATGTAAAATTCCATTATGATGTCATAATGTAACATTCCATTATGATGTCATAATGCAACATTCCATTATGATGTCATAATGCAAAATTCCATTATGATGTCATAATGTAACATTCCACTATGATGTCATAATGTAAAATTCCATTATGATGTCATAAAGCAACATTCCATTATGATGTCATAACGCAAAATTCCATTATGATGTCATAATGCAAAACTCCATTATGATGTCATAATGCAAAACTCCATTATGATGTCATAATGCAACATTCCATTATGATGTCGTAATGTAAAATTCCATTATGATGTCATAAAGCAACATTCCATTATGATGTCATAATGCAAAATTCCATTATGATGTCATAATGCAAAATTCCATTATGATGTCATAATGCAAAACTCCATTATGATGTCATAATGCAACATTCCATTATAATGTCGTAATGCAAAATTCCATTATGATGTCATAATGTAACATGCCATTATGATGTCATAATGCAAAATTCCATTATGATGTCATAATGTAAAATTCCATTATGATGTCATAATGCAAAATTCCATTATGATGTCATAATGCAAAATTCCATTATGATGTCATAATGCAAAATTCCATTATGATGTCATAATGCAAAATTCCATTATGATGTCATAATGCAAAATTCCATTATGATGTCATAATGCAAAATTCCATTATGATGTCATAATGTAAAATTCCATTATGATGTCATAATGCAAAATTCCATTATGATGTCATAATGTAAAATTCCATTATGATGTCATAATGTAAAATTCCATTATGATGTCATAATGTAAAATTCCATTATGATGTCATAATGCAAAATTCCATTATGATGTCATAATGCAAAACTCCATTATGATGTCATAATGCAAAACTCCATTATGATGTCATAATGCAAAACTCCATTATGATGTCATAATGCAAAACTCCATTATGATGTCATAATGCAAAACTCCATTATGATGTCATAATGCAAAACTCCATTATGATGTCATAATGCAAAATTGCATTATGATGTCATAATGTAAAATTCCATTATGATGTCATAATCCAAAACTCAATTATGATGTCATAATGTAAAATTCCATTATGATGTCATAATGCAAAATTCCATTATGATGTCATAATGCAAAATTCCATTATGATGTCATAATGCAAAATTCCATTATGATGTCATAATGTAACATTCCATTATGATGTCATAATGCAATATTCCATTATGATGTCATAATGCAAAATTCCATTATGATGTCATAATGCAAAATTCCATTATGATGTCATAATGTAACATTCCATTATGATGTCATAATGCAACATTCCATTATGATGTCATAATGCAAAATTCCATTATGATGTCATAATGCAAAATTCCATTATGATGTCATAATGTAACATTCCATTATGATGTCATAATGCAAAATTCCATTATGATGTCATAATGTAACATTCCATTATGATGTCATAATGTAAAATTCCATTATGATGTCATAAAGCAACATTCCATTATGATGTCATAATGCAAAATTCCATGATGATGTCATAATGTAAAATTCCATTATGATGTCATAATGCAAAAATTCCATTATGATGTCATAATCCAAAACTCAATTATGATGTCATAATGTAACATTCCATTATGATGTCATAATGCAAAATTCCATTATGATGTCATAATGTAACATTCCATTATGATGTCATAATGCAAAATTCCATTATGATGTCATAATGCAAAATTCCATTATGATGTCATAATGTAACATTCCATTATGATGTCATAATGAAAAATTCCATTATGATGTCATAATGCAAAATTCCATTATGATGTCATAATGCAAAATTCCATTATGATGTCATAATGCAAAATTCCATTATGATGTCATAATGTAACATTCCATTATGATGTCATAATGCAAAATTCCATTATGATGTCATAATGTAAAATTCCATTATGATGTCATAATGCAACATTCTATTATGATGTCATAATGTAAAATTCCATTATGATGTCATAATGTAACATTCCATTATGATGTCATAATGCAACATTCCATTATGATGTCATAATGCAAAATTCCATTATGATGTCATAATGCAAAATTCCATTATGATGTCATAATGTAACATTCCATTATGATGTCATAATGCAACATTCCATTATGATGTTATAATGCAAAATTCCATTATGATGTCATAATGCAACATTCCATTATGATGTCATAATGCAACATTCCATTATGATGTCATAATGCAACATTCCATTATGATGTCATAATGTAAAATTCCATTATGATGTCATAATGCAACATTCCATTATGATGTCATAATGCAACATTCCATTATGATGTCATAATGCAAAATTCCATTATGATGTCATAATGCAAAATTCCATTATGATGTCATAATGTAACATTCCATTATGATGTCATAATGCAAAATTCCATTATGATGTCATAATGCAAAATTCCATTATGATGTCATAATGCAAAATTCCATTATGATGTCATAATGCAAAATTCCATTATGATGTCATAATATAGAATTCCATTATGATGTCATAATGCAACATTCCATTATGATGTCATAATGCAAAATTCCATTATGATGTCATAATGTAAAATTCCATTATGATGTCATAATGCAAAAATTCCATTATGATGTCATAATGCAAAATTCCATTATGATGTCATAATGCAACATTCCATTATGATGTCATAATGCAACATTCCATTATGATGTCATAATGTAAAATTCCATTATGATGTCATAATGTAAAATTCCATTATGATGTCATAATGTAACATTCCATTATGATGTCATAATGCAACATTCCATTATGATGTCATAATGCAAAATTCCATTATGATGTCATAATGCAAAATTCCATTATGATGTCATAATGTAACATTCCATTATGATGTCATAATGCAACATTCCATTATGATGTCATAATGCAAAATTCCATTATGATGTCATAATGCAAAATTCCATTATGATGTAATAATGTAACATTCCATTATGATGTCATAATGCAACATTCCATTATGATGTCATAATGCAAAATTCCATTATGATGTCATAATGCAACATTCCATTATGATGTCATAATGTAACATTCCATTATGATGTCATAATGCAAAATTCCATTATGATGTCATAATGTAACATTCCATTATGATGTCATAATGCAAAATTCCATTATGATGTCATAATGCAAAATTCCATTATGATGTCATAATGCAAAATTCCATTATGATGTCATAATGTAACATTCCATTATGATGTCATAATGCAACATTCCATTATGATGTCATAATGCAAAATTCCATTATGATGTCATAATGTAACATTCCATTATGATGTCATAATGCAAAATTCCATTATGATGTCATAATGCAAAATTCCATTATGATGTCATAATGTAAAATTCCATTATGATGTCATAATGCAAAATTCCATTATGATGTCATAATGTAAAATTCCATTATGATGTCATAATGTAAAATTCCATTATGATGTCATAATGTAAAATTCCATTATGATGTCATAATGCAAAATTCCATTATGATGTCATAATGCAAAACTCCATTATGATGTCATAATGCAAAACTCCATTATGATGTCATAATGCAAAACTCCATTATGATGTCATAATGCAAAACTCCATTATGATGTCATAATGCAAAACTCCATTATGATGTCATAATGCAAAATTGCATTATGATGTCATAATGTAAAATTCCATTATGATGTCATAATCCAAAACTCAATTATGATGTCATAATGCAAAAATTCCATTATGATGTCATAATGCAAAATTCCATTATGATGTCATAATGCAAAATTCCATTATGATGTCATAATGCAAAATTCCATTATGATGTCATAATGTAACATTCCATTATGATGTCATAATGCAATATTCCATTATGATGTCATAATGCAAAATTCCATTATGATGTCATAATGCAAAATTCCATTATGATGTCATAATGTAACATTCCATTATGATGTCATAATGCAACATTCCATTATGATGTCATAATGCAAAATTCCATTATGATGTCATAATGCAAAATTCCATTATGATGTCATAATGCAACATTCCATTATGATGTCATAATGCAAAATTCCATTATGATGTCATAATGTAACATTCCATTATGATGTCATAATGTAAAATTCCATTATGATGTCATAAAGCAACATTCCATTATGATGTCATAATGCAAAATTCCATGATGATGTCATAATGTAAAATTCCATTATGATGTCATAATGCAAAAATTCCATTATGATGTCATAATCCAAAACTCAATTATGATGTCATAATGTAACATTCCATTATGATGTCATAATGCAAAATTCCATTATGATGTCATAATGCAAAATTCCATTATGATGTCATAATGTAACATTCCATTATGATGTCATAATGAAAAATTCCATTATGATGTCATAATGCAAAATTCCATTATGATGTCATAATGCAAAATTCCATTATGATGTCATAATGCAAAATTCCATTATGATGTCATAATGTAACATTCCATTATGATGTCATAATGCAAAATTCCATTATGATGTCATAATGTAAAATTCCATTATGATGTCATAATGCAACATTCCATTATGATGTCATAATGTAAAATTCCATTATGATGTCATAATGTAACATTCCATTATGATGTCATAATGCAACATTCCATTATGATGTCATAATGCAAAATTCCATTATGATGTCATAATGCAAAATTCCATTATGATGTCATAATGTAACATTCCATTATGATGTCATAATGCAACATTCCATTATGATGTCATAATGCAACATTCCATTATGATGTCATAATGCAAAATTCCATTATGATGTCATAATGCAAACATTCCATTATGATGTCATAATGCAACATTCCATTATGATGTCATAATGTAAAATTCCATTATGATGTCATAATGTAACATTCCATTATGATGTCATAATGCAACATTCCATTATGATGTCATAATGCAAAATTCCATTATGATGTCATAATGCAAAATTCCATTATGATGTCATAATGTAACATTCCATTATGATGTCATAATGCAAAATTCCATTATGATGTCATAATGCAAAATTCCATTATGATGTCATAATGCAAATTCCATTATGATGTCATAATATAGAATTCCATTATGATGTCATAATGCAACATTCCATTATGATGTCATAATGCAACATTCCATTATGATGTCATAATGCAAAATTCCATTATGATGTCATAATGCAAAATTCCATTATGATGTCATAATGTAACATTCCATTATGATGTCATAATGCAAAATTCCATTATGATGTCATAATGCAAAATTCCATTATGATGTCATAATGCAAAATTCCATTATGATGTCATAATGCAAATTCCATTATGATGTCATAATATAGAATTCCATTATGATGTCATAATGCAACATTCCATTATGATGTCATAATGCAAAATTCCATTATGATGTCATAATGTAAAATTCCATTATGATGTCATAATGCAAAAATTCCATTATGATGTCATAATGCAAAATTCCATTATGATGTCATAATGCAACATTCCATTATGATGTCATAATGCAACATTCCATTATGATGTCATAATGTAAAATTCCATTATGATGTCATAATGTAAAATTCCATTATGATGTCATAATGTAACATTCCATTATGATGTCATAATGCAACATTCCATTATGATGTCATAATGCAAAATTCCATTATGATGTCATAATGCAAAATTCCATTATGATGTCATAATGTAACATTCCATTATGATGTCATAATGCAACATTCCATTATGATGTCATAATGCAAAATTCCATTATGATGTCATAATGCAAAATTCCATTATGATGTAATAATGTAACATTCCATTATGAATGTCATAATGCAACATTCCATTATGATGTCATAATGCAAAATTCCATTATGATGTCATAATGCAAAATTCCATTATGATGTCATAATGTAACATTCCATTATGATGTCATAATGCAAAATTCCATTATGATGTCATAATGTAACATTCCATTATGATGTCATAATGCAAAATTCCATTATGATGTCATAATGCAAAATTCCATTATGATGTCATAATGCAAAATTCCATTATGATGTCATAATGTAACATTCCATTATGATGTCATAATGCAACATTCCATTATGATGTCATAATGCAAAATTCCATTATGATGTCATAATGTAACATTCCATTATGATGTCATAATGCAAAATTCCATTATGATGTCATAATGCAAAATTCCATTATGATGTCATAATGTAAAATTCCATTATGATGTCATAATGCAAAATTCCATTATGATGTCATAATGTAAAATTCCATTATGATGTCATAATGTAAAATTCCATTATGATGTCATAATGTAAAATTCCATTATGATGTCATAATGCAAAATTCCATTATGATGTCATAATGCAAAACTCCATTATGATGTCATAATGCAAAACTCCATTATGATGTCATAATGCAAAACTCCATTATGATGTCATAATGCAAAACTCCATTATGATGTCATAATGCAAAACTCCATTATGATGTCATAATGCAAAATTGCATTATGATGTCATAATGTAAAATTCCATTATGATGTCATAATCCAAAACTCAATTATGATGTCATAATGCAAAAATTCCATTATGATGTCATAATGCAAAATTCCATTATGATGTCATAATGCAAAATTCCATTATGATGTCATAATGCAAAATTCCATTATGATGTCATAATGCAAAATTCCATTATGATGTCATAATGTAACATTCCATTATGATGTCATAATGCAATATTCCATTATGATGTCATAATGCAAAATTCCATTATGATGTCATAATGCAAAATTCCATTATGATGTCATAATGTAACATTCCATTATGATGTCATAATGCAACATTCCATTATGATGTCATAATGCAAAATTCCATTATGATGTCATAATGCAAAATTCCATTATGATGTCATAATGCAACATTCCATTATGATGTCATAATGCAAAATTCCATTATGATGTCATAATGTAACATTCCATTATGATGTCATAATGTAAAATTCCATTATGATGTCATAAAGCAACATTCCATTATGATGTCATAATGCAAAATTCCATGATGATGTCATAATGTAAAATTCCATTATGATGTCATAATGCAAAAATTCCATTATGATGTCATAATCCAAAACTCAATTATGATGTCATAATGTAACATTCCATTATGATGTCATAATGCAAAATTCCATTATGATGTCATAATGCAAAATTCCATTATGATGTCATAATGTAACATTCCATTATGATGTCATAATGAAAAATTCCATTATGATGTCATAATGCAAAATTCCATTATGATGTCATAATGCAAAATTCCATTATGATGTCATAATGCAAAATTCCATTATGATGTCATAATGTAACATTCCATTATGATGTCATAATGCAAAATTCCATTATGATGTCATAATGTAAAATTCCATTATGATGTCATAATGCAACATTCCATTATGATGTCATAATGTAAAATTCCATTATGATGTCATAATGTAACATTCCATTATGATGTCATAATGCAACATTCCATTATGATGTCATAATGCAAAATTCCATTATGATGTCATAATGCAAAATTCCATTATGATGTCATAATGTAACATTCCATTATGATGTCATAATGCAACATTCCATTATGATGTCATAATGCAACATTCCATTATGATGTCATAATGCAAAATTCCATTATGATGTCATAATGCAACATTCCATTATGATGTCATAATGCAACATTCCATTATGATGTCATAATGTAAAATTCCATTATGATGTCATAATGTAACATTCCATTATGATGTCATAATGCAACATTCCATTATGATGTCATAATGCAAAATTCCATTATGATGTCATAATGCAAAATTCCATTATGATGTCATAATGTACATTCCATTATGATGTCATAATGCAAAATTCCATTATGATGTCATAATGCAAAATTCCATTATGATGTCATAATGCAAAATTCCATTATATGATGTCATAATATAGAATTCCATTATGATGTCATAATGCAACATTCCATTATGATGTCATAATGTAACATTCCATTATGATGTCATAATGCAAAATTCCATTATGATGTCATAATGTAAAATTCCATTATGATGTCATAATGCAAAAATTCCATTATGATGTCATAATTGCAAACATTCCATTATGATGTCATAATGCAACATTCCATTATGATGTCATAATGCAACATTCCATTATGATGTCATAATGTAAAATTCCATTATGATGTCATAATGTAAAATTCCATTATGATGTCATAATGTAACATTCCATTATGATGTCATAATGCAAACATTCCATTATGATGTCATAATGCAAAATTCCATTATGATGTCATAATGCAAAATTCCATTATGATGTCATAATGAAACATTCCATTATGATGTCATAATGCAACATTCCATTATGATGTCATAATGCAAAATTCCATTATGATGTCATAATGCAAAATTCCATTATGATGTAATAATGTAACATTCCATTATGATGTCATAATGCAACATTCCATTATGATGTCATAATGCAAAATTCCAA
>NW_027101763.1:0-25628 GCF_035609145.1 Eleutherodactylus coqui | reverse complement strand
ATTCCCCTGTTTTTCTTGAAAACCTGTATCTTCTTTAAAGTTGTTTACTGCTCATTGCTAGGGGAACCAACCATCTCCGCTATGGAGCAGGGATGGTCAGCACTTGTGCGCTTCTGACTCCGGAATGTAACAACCTACTGGGTGGTAGGGATCTCTGGAGTGCATTAGCAATAGCTCCTGGCTTCGCCACCATCTACCGCTGCGTTCTGCTTTTTCATACCATGCAAGGCTTTCTAGGCAGCGCAAACAATGAGGACTTCTATGTGCTACCCAGAAGGCCTATGGAAAGAAAAGCAGAGCAGAGCTGACCAGGCAAGGATCTAGTGTGCATACACTCCAGAGATTCCACCACCCAGCAGAGTATCCCATATGGTGTTAGCAGTGTGCAAGCACTGGCCATTTCTGTTCTAGAGTGGAGGTGGTTAGTCCCACTTGCAACGAGCAGTAAATAATTTTAAAGAAGATACTGGTTTTCAAGAAAACAAAGCATTTTGGAAGAAGACATGGCATTGTTGAATGATTCAGTTTCCTTTTCGCAGGACATTGGAATAGGGTTTGTGAAATCGGAATACCCCTTTTTAAGTTGCTTCAACTTTCACTATGGCATCATCTGCAAAGAGTTCATGTTTACCTTGTGTCTCCATGGGCTTCTTTCCTATCCAGCTTCTTTCACCATAGAAGAACATGCTTTGGAAATTAGGTTCCTATACCACCGGCACACATCTATCAGAACAGGAACTGCTTGTATAGAACAGCTCTTCATTATGGCTCATAGAGGTGGTTCCCGAGCAGGGGACCCTTTTTATGTCCATATGGATTGGAGTCATCTTCATGAAACAACTTTTTTTTTAAATGTTGCTTTCTATAAAGCTGATTGAATACTTGAAGTGTCTAGTATGTCCTGTCTTCTTTTTTGGTCTTCTGGCTTCTCAGTAGCCTATACCTGTTTTATGTGATTTATGCACGTTCCTTATTTCTGGTAATGCTCTTTCTTATTTGTATCTAACATTTCAGATTATCTCCTCATGTGTTTATCAGTACCGCTGTTGGTACAGATATCTGCAAAAACCCCGATGCTGATTTTTGGGCCATACAAATCTCAATTATCTAAACCCAAAGTCAACAAACCTGCCTATTAATTGGAGTGAATTTCCAATTTTTTTATACATTTTTATGCCTCTTGCCCTAAACTAGAATTGATCTACTGTATATGAGGAGCATTTTTGCAAAATGAGTTAAGTCACAAGGTATTGTTTTAGAAAGAAGCTAAAAAACTGAAAATGTAATATAAGAAGAGTTTAAAAAAAAAAAACCACCATATCAGGTATCATTGTAATTGGTATTATTTTACTAATACTGTATTGTATCACTTGGTACATATGTAAGCAGAAGCAGAGGGATTCATACTATATCATAAGCTGCGAAATCTTTTAAAATGGACTCATTTTGGAAAAACATTCCTCATAGGCTTACCGTGGTGCCATTTTTGTGCTCCAGCAATCAGGCATCTAATCCGTTATAACACTGGATTTTCTGGCCTGGTGTTGTCCCATAAACCTGTAACATGGGCTTCTAATGTTGAAGCTCGAGCCTGTTCATGGAATGTCCCGTATCGGGCCTCCTAAGCAACCCAGAAGACCACCGCAGACCAAGTAAACCAACCACTGGGGGACTGGAGTGGCAGTTCATCAGCAGAGGGGTATTTATTTGTTAATATACATTTCATCCCCCCACTATATATCTGAACCACAGCCCCACCCCCGCTTCACACACACACCCCCCTTTAGGAATAATTTGAATTCTGTCCTTTTAAGTAATCATCGTATTATGAGCTTGCTGGGCTAAGTTGAGGTCTTTCTGGGTTGAGCTCTAGTTACACCCTCGCCCCAAGACAAGCCTGCAGCTTGTGTGAATGTTGATGCCTTGGTAAATCCTTAAGAGCAGATTACACGTTTGGCATTTTTATGATCGAGCATTTAACGGCAGCCACTTTTTCTTCTCCTCTCGCTCATCCTCCTCCAAAGACTAATATTTAGTGCCTTATATTTTGCTTGTGGAAATATTGTTAGCGTTGGATTTAAATATACATTACAAATTAATGATGGCTTGTCAAAAGTTTACTGCCTTGTTTATTAACACTAATAAACTCACTTTCATTAGATCGTTATAAAAATGAGTACAAGGCGCCATTTTGACAATATTAAGCCATTTTTTTCTTTTTTTAAGGCTTCTGCTCTTCAAACATACTACATTTCTTCAGGAAAGAAGTCAAAATATGTGATACAGCACGTAGATCTAAGATTATGCAATTAAAATTATTTCTTTTCCCCTCATTATTTATATAATCTCAATGTATTCTATAGCGGTGTATGAAACCTAGGCTATCTACTCACATCAGTCTATATCCCATGAGGATTGCAAGTCAGTTCACATATCTCAAGGACACATGTCCTGTCCTAGTCATTAGGCCTCCTTCCCACGAACGGATTTCCGCCGCGTAATTCGCGGCGAAAATCCGCTGCGTTGCCCGCAGCTATTAGGTTCTATTGAACCTAATAGCACAATGCTCACGATGCGTAATTCCAGCGCGGAATTACGCACCGCGATTTCTCCCGTCCTCACCCGCAGCATGCTCTATTTTCTGCGGGTGAGGACGGGCTGTACGCACTGACGGCTTCCATTGCAGTCAATGGAAGCCGTCCGTTCACGCTATCTCCCGCTGTCACCAGCGGGAGATAGCGTGAAAAAACGCTTTCCCGCCCACCGCCGCGCGTCATCTGACGCCAAATGACGCGGCCGGCCGCGTCACGTGACACGCTCGGTGACGCGGCGGTGGTGGGCGGTGACGGGCGGTGACGCGGCGGTGGTGGGCGGGGAAGCGATTTCACGCTATCTCCCGCAGGTAAGTATAGGGGCTCTGGGGGGCGCCGTGACGGGCTTCACTGCGTAATATTACGCGGCGGACCCCGTCACGCTCGTGGGAAGGAGGCCTAGGGGACAAGATATGACAGCCACCTCTTAGAGCCTGTTCACATCAGCGTTGTAGGTTCTGTTTGAAACCGCTGTTGTGGAATTCTGCAAAAAATGCCAGAAAATGATGTCTGGAAACCAATCGGACTCCATTATAGTCAATGGGGTCTCTTCGACACCATTTGGTTACTTCATGACTAGAGATGAGCGAGTATACTCGCTAAGGCACTACTCGCTCGAGTAATGTGCCTTAGCCGAGTATCTCCCCGCTCGTCCCTAAAGATCCGGGGCCGCCGCGGCTGACAGGTGAGTTGCGGTGGGGAGCAGGGGAGAGTGGGGGGGGGGGGAGAGGGATCTCCCCTCCGTTCCTCCCCGCTCTCCTCTGCCGCTCCCTGCCCCCTGCGGCGGCCCCCGAATCTTTAGGGACGAGCGGGGAGATACTCGGCTAAGGCACATTACTCGAGCAAGTAGCGCCTTAGCGAGTATACTAGCTCATCTCTAGTCATGACTGTTACATTTGGCAGAAAAACGGAACCCTTAGTGCTAGTATGAACTATCCCTTAAAGGAGTAGTCTAGGGCAAAAATTAAACTGAAATATTCTTAATGCTAAAATCATTAAAAAGTCATAAACTCACTACCCAGTTCTCCTGTAGCTCCCATTCTGATGGTGCCTGGTCCCTCTCTGCATTCTTCTTCCAGCTGCGGCAATTATGTCCCATCACAATGGGATGTGAATGCTGCAGCCAATTACCAGCTGTATGTAACTCTGGATCAGCGAGCAATTGGCTGCAGCAGTCACATGACCATGTGATGGGATGTCCTTGATGGAGCAGAGAAAAAAAGGTGCAGTGGACGACTGGGGCATCATTGGACCAGGAGCCATGGGAGATCAGATGAGGGGGTGTATGACTCTTCTGTATGTTTTAATACAGCAGTGAATAATTTCATTAACTTTTTTTTTTCTCTCCAGACTATGCCTTTAAGAGCTGTGTTTTTGAAGTGTAGGAAAAAATCTGAGAATAACTGCACATGATACAGAAACCATTAGCCGCACCCTTACCCTGATGTCTGAGGGAGTGGCAAAGGTCTCTCTACCACTTCAAAAGACCCCACTGTTAAAGTGGCACATGCAGGTGGGGACCCTGTTGCAGATTTTGCATTGGGGCGGGGGAGCTCCAAGTTACATCTCTGCAACCACGCAAGCCAGAGGCGTAACCTGAAGCTCCCGGGCCCCAATGCAAAACCTGTAACAGGGAACCCTAACTAGAATGCTTTATTCATAGTACTGGGCTCCCTATATGGAGAAAAGAGGCCTTATGAGCCCCCCTAAGGCCTCCTTCCCACGAGCGTGACGGGGTCCGCCGCGTAATATTACGCAGTGAAGCCCGTCACGGCGCCCCCCAGAGCCCCTATACTTACCTGCGGGAGATAGCGTGAAATCGCTTCCCCGCCCACCACCGCCGCGTCACCGCCCACCACCGCCGCGTCACCGAGCGTGTCACGTGCCGCGGCCGGCCGCGTCATTTGGCGTCATATGACGCGCGGCGGTGGGCGGGAAAGCGTTTTTTCACGCTATCTCCCGCTGGTTACAGCGGGAGATAGCGTGAAAGGACGGCTTCCATTGACTGCAATGGAAGCCGTCAGTGCGTACACCCGCAGAAAATAGAGCATGCTGTGGGTGAGGACGGGAGAAATCGCGGTGCGTAATTCCGCGCTGGAATTACGCATCGTGAGCATTGTGCTATTAGGTTCAATAGAACCTAATAGCTGCGGGCAACGCAGCGGATTTTCGCCGCGAATTACGCGGCGGAAATCCGTTCGTGGGAAGGAGGCCTAAGGCTCCTGGGCCCTGGTGCAACCGGATCCCCCTGCATCCTCTATAGTTACGCCCCTGACGCAAGCCTTCAGAGAACTTGGACGCTCCATGCAAATGTTTACGTGCTTGTATGCAAATTCATGGCTCTTTTACTGAAATCATGCTAACAAAGCTGTGCCTGTTGCCAACCAAAAAAATGCTAGCTGTTTTTTTTGTTTTGTTTTGTTTTTTGTGAAAACCTTTTTTGGAGACTACAGTAAAAGTGGAGAGGATGCAGTAAATTACTTGCAAATTGGTGTCGTTGATGGACAATATATAACATGTCTTCATCTATTTCATTCTGTATCATGGATGTGATTGGAACTCATGTTTGGGTCAATTACTAATAATTTGTTCGTAACTCTGTGGTAATGATGTCTTTTGCGCTCTTAAAGGGGTGGTCTCGCGAAAGCAAGTGGGTCTATACACTTCTGTATGGCCATATTAATGCACTTTGTAATATACATCGTGCATTAAATATGAGCCATACAGAAGTTATTCACTTACCTGCTCCGTTGCTAGCGTCCCCGTTGCCATGGTTCCGTCTAACTTCGGTGTCTTCTTGCTTTTTTAGACGCGCTTGCGCAGATGCATCTTCTCCCTTCGGCTGGTCTTGGAAGCATCGCCGTTTTGGCTCCGCCCCCTTTTCGCGTCATCGCGTAGCTCCGCCCCCGTCATGTGCCGATTCCAGCCAATCAGGAGGCTGGAACCGGCACACGTCATGGGGCGGAGCTACGCGATGATGCGTACAAGGGGGCGGAGCCAAAATGCCGATGCTGCCGAGCGGAGCCGAAGGGAGAAGAAGGGAGAAGACGGATCTGCGCAAGCGCGTCTAAAAAGGCAAGAAGACACCGAAATTAGACGGAACCATGGCGACGGGGACGCTAGCAACGGAGCAGGTAAGTGAATAACTTCTGTATGGCTCATATTTAATGCACGATGTATATTACAAAGTGCATTAATATGGCCATACAGAAGTGTATAGACCCACTTGCTTTCGCGAGACCACCCCTTTAACTTGTAGTATTGTGGATTAGCTGTTTGATAGTGTTTGTGCTGTCAGCTACATCATTTAGTTGCCATCAGAATTGCCTCGCCTTGTAAATGTGTTGTACAATCTGATACGTTTTGATTTCGTGGTTCCATTCAAGTTTCATGTTTTTTGTTGCCTTTTTTTGCATGCAAGAAAAGGAGTTTCCAATGAACCAAGGAGGCTCCAGGATCTGTTTTTAGAGGCTCCTAGATTTTCAGATGCATCTTGTAGGATGGAAACAATGAGAGATTGTTTCTTATGTGATATGGAGCTTCTTCATATTCTTGGGTTGGTGCTACAGTAGAGGTCAACTCCTGTCCTGCATAAAGATTGAAAGACTTTGGCTTCATATCTCATAAGGAGATTGCGATTGGGATGATCTCCTCAATGTTCCTCACTACCCTTTGGCTCTATCATTTTTGTATTGGCTTGCTTTGCCTAGGTTAATTGCCCAGCTCTTTTCCATCCTTTTTCTAATCTGTCTTATGAAAATCCTCAAAACAAGTCACCAAAAGCTAGAGCTCAGTTGTGTATATATAGCACATTTTCTTAAGAAACCCCATGCCATATCCATGTGATGATGATCACACAGAGCTACGTCATGTTAGATTAGTTCGTTCCATTCTCATTAATTCCTAGATGTGTCTAAAAGTCAGCGTTTGCCTCAGTAGAAAATTCACACCATCCCCATGCATTTGACTGATTAGCCCCCTGCAAGACTTGTCTTTTAAAGGGCAGGATCTGTGGCTGCTGATAACTGGCCTAGATTTTGCAAACAGAATAAACCCCCGCTGTGCTATATTTGCCTTCCCTATCTCTCCTTTTCTGCTTTTCAGTCCAGTGTCTTCCTACTTCACCTCTTTTGGTTCTGTTGGGTATTTATTTTGGATTCTGCAGTCTTGCTGTGTGACACCTGGCAACTTCCAGTAATTAGTTCACTTGGCAATTCATAATGGGTCTATAATTGAGTTTCCCATTCATAAGTGCCATTGAGGTGAATTATAACACCGGGGAATGTTGGCTCAGCAGTGTTATGAATGAGGCCGCTCTCCTGCCGTATGCTTCTATATTTTGTACAGCTGACTTGTGCATTTTGTGTATTTGCAATGCCACGTCAACATTTAATATATGCATATGAATATTTGAGTACATGGATATACACTGTATGTTGGGGTGTGTATGTATGTGTGTATGTATAGATGGATATATATTATAATTATATACACACACAATGGGTGTAGGTTAAGGAAGCTAAGTTAGGCTGTCTACCTTGGGATCATAATGGAACCATAAGGTGGCCATACATATTAGCTGGAAGTAGTTTTATGGAACTAAGGGTGCCCATAGACATTGGGCTAAGGGCTCTTTCGCAAGGACGTGTCTTTCATCAGCATTTTGTGAGCCAAAACCAGAAGTGGACCGTACAGAGAGAAAATTAAATGGTAAGATTTGCATTTCCTCCGTATTTTGGACCTGCTCCTGGTTTTGGCTCACAAAATACTGATGAAAAATACGCCCGTGTGAAGGAGCCCTAAAGTTGATGGAAATGGATGATTTCAACTAAAACAGTTCAGCTGAAATTTAAGGCCAATTTTAACCCCTTCCCACTCCAGGACGTACATTTACATCCTGGAGCGTTGGGGGATGTACGACCTCTCTGCATACAGCGCGGGCACCAACAACTGTTTACTAGAGCTGACACCCACGGGCAATAGCCACGAACGGCCGTTCATGGCTATTAACCCTTTAAATGCCGTTGTCAATTCTGACAGCGGCATTTAAAGCCGCCGAATGCTGTTCGGGGTCCCGTACGCGCCCTCCCCGCGGTGAGATCAGGGGAGCCGTGCAGGTGTCATGGCTGCCGGGGGCCTTCTTAATGGCCCCAGGGCTACCTTGAGAGACTGCCTATCAAGCCATCCCCGTGGGGTGGCTTGATAGGCTGCCTGTCAGAATGCAGTATGACGTAATACTATAGCATTACGTCATACTGCTGGAGCTATCAAACTATCGCATATTGTAGTCCCCCAGGGAGACTTTAAAGTAAAGTAAAAAAAAAAAGAGCAATAGTTTTTTTAATTGTTTAAAAAAAAAAAGTAATAAAAGTTTAAATCACCCCCCTTTTGCCATATCTATAATTAAAAAGTCTAAATAAAATAAAAATACATATTTGGTATCGCCGCGTCCGTAAAAGTACGATCTATCAAAGTAGTGCATTATTTACCCCGCACCGTGAACGTCGTCTGAAAAAAAAAAAACCGCCAGAAATGCACTTTTTCAGTCACCCTGTCTCCCAGAAAAAACACAATAAAAAGCGATCAAAAAGTCGTATGTATTCTGAATCCATACTAATGAAAACTACAGGACATCCCGCAAAAAATGAGCTATTGCTGAACTACGTCGATGGAAAAATTAGAAAGTTATTGCGCCCACAAGATGACCGCAGAAAATAATTGAAAAAAATGTCTTTGAAAAAAAAAATAGTATAGTAAAAAAAAACTGTATAGATTTGGTATCGTAGTAATCGTACCGACCCATAGAATAAAGTTATGTCGCTTTTGTAGCAGTTTGTGCACTGTAGAAACAAGACACACTAAAAGATGGCGGAATGTCATTTCTTTTTTCATTTTACACCACTTAGAATTTTTTACAAGTTTTTCAGTACATTATATGGTACTTTAAATAGCACCATTGAAAAATACAACTTGTCCCACAAAAAGCAAGCCCCCATACAGTGACGTCGGTGGATAAATAAAGGAGTTATGATTTTTTTAAGGGGAGGAGGAAAAAACGAAAATGGGGGGGGGGGGAGGGCCACGTCATGAAGGGGTTAACAGAGTGTCTGGAAAGAGGCTGGCCGCACTTCATTTTTTTTTATCCTGTAGTCGAATAAAAGGTCTTGTATTTTCACAAATAATCTTTTATCAACAAATGATTTTCTTTTAATAGAATGTACTCAGAAAGATTGTCCCCCCATCGTCGTGTCATTTAACATGTATGGCCAGTTTGAACAACTTTAATTGGCTCATTGCAGGCTAAAACGTGTATGACCACATCTGTGACACCATATTATTATCATAGACTGGTAGAGTTGGAAGGGACCTCCAGGGTCATTGGCTCCCACCCCCTGCTCAGTGCAGGATTCACTAAATCATCCCAGACAGATGTCTGTCCAGCCTTTGTTTGAAGACTTCCATTGAAGGAGAACTCACCACCTCCTGTGGTAACCTGTTCCACTCATTGATCACCCTCACTGTCAAAGTTTTTTTTATATCTAATCTGTCTCTCCTCCCTTTCAGTTTCATCCCATTGCTTCTAGTCTTTCCTTGTGCAAATGCGAATAGGACTGATCCCTTTGCGCTGTGACAGCCCTTAAGATATTTGTTCATAGGATGTTCCTCCACCAACCTACTTCTTTCTAATGTATATGGCCAGCTATTCAATAATCTGGTGAACAAGCATTTCACCGATACACATTTTAGTCATGTAGACTGGCCATACGTATTTAATGACCCCAAACAAAGGACGAGCTATCTTTCTGGAAATTCTCTTTCAAAGAAAGAACTTTCATCCAACTATTGGACATAAGTTCTAATGTGATAGACCTCTTTCCAGGTGCATTGGTTGGCTAAAGCCAACATTCGTTGTTAAATTTCAACTGACAAACAATTGTTTGCGCACAGCGGAAGTATCGCGTGATTATGGGTCACTGCTCACCGCCGGCCGTATCACTCCCCACTGCCGCTGCGTCACGTGCTGTTTTGCGCATGCGCGTCGGTTTGACACACTGCATCCAAACTGCGGATCTGGAGAGGTGAGTATGGGGTCTTTGGTGGGCGCCGTGACGGACTCTGCTGCGATATTCCGCTGGCAGAGTCCATCATGGCCGTAGGCACAAGGCCTTACACTGAATAGCTATCATTCAGATTTGCATAATCCAGCGATAATTTTAATGATCTTTATGTAAAAAGGCCTTAAATAAAATGATAGCAGTGCAAGCTTTCAATTCTACTTGGGTCTTTTCATCAGGCTGGTAACATATCAGTCTGATGAAAAGGCCTAAGGAAGCCTCAAAATCTTGCACGCTTACCTTTTGAAGGTGAATAAAATGTTATCAGATTTTGTTTCTTAAGATTTTGTTTTACTGGCTAACACAATACCAGACTTTTTCTGTTTGCCGTATATGTGCAATTTAATAAGGGTTTTCTGAGAATGGAAAACTAAAAAGTGCTCACTGGTCAGAGGTTCCCTTAGGCCAGTGCAGGAGTCCCGGTCCCCATAGAACCATACCATTCATGGTATACATGACAGCTCAGCCAATCTCTGGCTTCAGCAGTGATACCATGAAAAGCCTGTGAGTATTAATGCCTATACTTGGCTGAGTGGTGACATGCACATGGTGGCCACAGCTTCTGATTGAATAGAGTATTTCGTACTATGCCAGGAACATCAATGGCTACCCTGCAGAAGGAAATATCATCAGGCCCAATATTAGTATATGGTGCTGAAGAAAATGAGGGATGTCCTCAGAAAATAAACTTGGATGTTACAATAACACCTTCCATGATTGTTACTTTGTTCAATTTAGTACCATGACCAGAATGGAAAAATTAAGTATGATGGAAACTTAATTGCACTTTAACCACATCAGGTAAACTTAGCTATGTGTGTTTTGTATAGTATATATGTGATATGTCTGCTTCTAAGCTACTCAACAGAAAAGCTACAAAAGCAAATGAGAACTATCGATGACTGACCTTATTTATAAGTTTGTTGTTGTAAATTTGCTTAACAGGTAACTCAAGCGTGGAGAGCCGTTCTTCCTCCAACAAGATGGAATGGATTGTTCCCTTAATGGTCGTCTCTGCCTTGACTTTCTTCTGCTTGATTCTGCTCATCGCTGTGCTGGTCTACTGGAGGTAGGGCTTTATAATGTCTTCTACAAGCCATAGATTAAGCTTTGCACTCTGTACTGGATTGCGTTTTCATATTCGCTAAAAGACATTTACTAAAAATGTGGTTTTTGAAATCTAAATGGCACAGATCTTCAAGATGTTAAAGGGTTCTATCCCACAAAATACATTTATGGCACAGTATATACCATAAATATCCGTATATAGCCCAAATCAGACCTCTGGGGTCTTTACTTATTATAAGAAAGGTGGTCTCCTTGGCTCCAATTCACCTCTTTGGGAGACCATGGGTTGTCATATCATCTAGTAGGGAATTGACTGGAGAGGTTTGAGTTTTGATAAGGAGATGAAGCAAGGTCTGACGATGCTACACAAATCTAATATGCAAATCACAGCAGCACCACGCAAAAAATGGTACCCTTCAGTGTAGGTACTTGCCTTGCAAGCCTCGATCCGGACCCGGACACCAAGGATCCCTTATCCAGAACAAACTTCATCCACAGGGAAAGGCAGCAAGAAAATGGGATCTCTCATTCAGAACACATGAGAAAGTCGGGTTAAAAATAACCTCCCCACTTTTATTAAATAAAAACTGGCATCTTACAGCAGCGACGTTTCGGCCATAGTGACCATGGCCGAAACGTCGCTGCTGTAAGATGCCAGTTTTTATTTAATAAAAGTGGGGAGGTTATTTTTAACCCGACTTTCTCATGTGTTCTGAATGAGAGATCCCATTTTCTTGCTGCCTTTCCCTGTGGATGAAGTTTGATGCTACACAAATCTCTCTAATCAATCCTCTACTAGATAGCACAGCCGGTGGCTTTCTCGCCAGGTGAATCAGAGGTCTAAGAGCCTTGAGGTCTCATGAGGTAGAAATAGTGGTAAGCATACCACTGGGGAACTGATGCCACGCATAGAATGGCAGTTGTGTCAGTTTAATGTTGTTAAAAAAACGGTTTCTGGGGAAAGCAGACAGCTTCGTACCTACTGCAGTGGCCAAGCTTGGTATTGCAGGCAAAGTTCACATTAATTTCATTAGGAACTTGGTTGGCAATACCAAGCCTTGCCACTACAGTAAGAACAGAGCTGACTACTTCCTGAAGAATTCAGTTCAGTACACAAGCATGCAGCCTGAGCAGCAACAAACCCCCACCAATCTATTATTGATGACTTATCTTAAGAATAGGCCATCAATTGTTTACAGCTGGACAACGCCTTTAAGTGTCTCTTTATGGTTTTATGTAGGCCTCATTAACCATGGCACTTGAGGTCCAGTTGGCTGCCCCCAGTGGTCACTTGTAGCACTATTCTTATTTGCCCTGTGCTTTATCTGCAACCAACTATAAAGCATTGTTTCTTGAGTCTGGTCCTCGAGCTCCCTATATCAGTCATGGTTTCAGGATTTTTTTTTAATATTGCAAAGGCATTGCCATGGGTTTTCTCTTTCATCACCTGTTGAGGGTACTGGAGATATGAGATATGCCACTCTAGGAGAGGCAAACTAGATAATTCTTAGTTTAACGAAGGTGATCAGGCTAATATCAACATTATTCATGCAATGGGCTTTATCCATAGATCACAGCATGGTTATCATGCAGATTTAGCTTTGAAGTTCCTTCCTTTAGATTTCTCCAGGCCTGAAGGCAGAATTTCCTCAGATTTAAGTATAGTATTTTCACTTTTGATGTAATATTTCTTGACTCTGTGCCAGGCTAAAGTATAACGTGTGTCTAAAGCGCTCCAGCATTCAAATTTTCAGAACTAATTTAAATGTCAACTTTTTTTTTCGGGTTTGGGCGTGAGTAGCGGCGATGTATTCTAACATGTCATTCTGCTCAGTCAGCCGTGATTAGGGGCCTTTGTAAGAGATTTTCTTCTGCATCCCGCTTGGCATTTAGAGTTTGTTGTGTCTTTTGAAGCAGGCAGGGATATTAAGCAAGTTTGCAGCCTTTTAAACTGCTCATTTTGCTTACTCCCAGTTTGACCATGGTCTTTGTTCAGAAGTGGTTTCTTTATGACACGTCCATAATAGATGTAAAAATATTATGTGTTCTATATATGGTGTCAGTTACGTCAAATGTTTCTGCTTTTGATCTGTCTCAGAACAGACATAGGCATTGCTGATCCTCCTGGACTTCTGTATCCTTCTTTGTAAATTCCCACTGTTGTAATAGGGCTGGCCATTTTTTGAGCTAATTGGCGCCAATATATTCTGCAGCTTCCACAGATTGTCATTACTTACATCAGTCCCTGTCTCCAATAGGTTTTGCAATCTAGATTTCCTATCTCAGAAACTTGATACTGGGGCTAGTTTGACAAGAGAACCTGGAGGAAACCCATGCAAACATGGAAGACTATGTGAAGGACAAGCAGATGTTGCCCTTGTTCGGATGCAAACTGAGGACCACGGATCTGGAAGGCAACATTGCTAATCACTGAGCCACCCCAATTAGGACAATGCAATATTAGCCAGAGCAGAATGTCGCAGTAAAAACCTTTCAGCATCGGGTTCTCTTGCCAATAATAGCTGATAATATGGGATTAGTTAGTTGTGGTGGAATCCAGTAAATTGGGGTTGTCACAAACCTCTTTATAGCTGAGACGTAGGTAACGGACAGGCTGACACTTTAAAAAAAAATCTTTTCTTATCAGATCTAGTACTGGATAGGTAGAAGATCTCAGCTGATTGATATGAGCAGACTTACCAACATTTGAATCCAAATTGGGCCAGCTGTTAAACCCAACCCTGCAATTTTTTTCATCAAGAGTATCATACACTGAATGATAGAATGGTAGAGTTAGAAGGGACCTCCAGGGTCATCGGGTCCAACCCCCTGCTCAGTGCAGGATTTACTAAATCATCCCGATTTACTAAATCATCCCAGACAAATGTCTGTCCAGCCTCTGTTTGAACACTTCCATTGAAGGAGAACTTGCCACCTCCCGTGGTAACCTGTTCCACTCATTGATCCCCCTCACTGTCTAATATCTAATCTGTGTCTCCTCCCTTTTAGTTTCAGCCCATTGCTTCTAGTCTTTTCTTGTGCAAATGAGAATAGGGCTGATCCCTCTGCACTGTGACAGACCTTCAGATATTAAAGGGGTTGTCCCGCGGCAGCAAGTGGGGTTATACACTTCTGTATGGCCATATTAATGCACTTTGTAATATACATCGTGCATTAAATATGAGCCATACAGAAGTTATACACTTACCTCCTCCGGTGCTGGCGTCCTCGTCTCCATGGCGCCGACTAAAGCTGCCTTCTCCTTCCATTAGACGCGCTTGCGCTGTGCGGTCTTCTGTTCTCTTGAATGGGGCCGCTCCGGCGTGCTCGCGCCGGAGAGCTGGTCTGCGCATGCGCAGAAGAGCCCTCTTTTCTCACCCCTCCCTCTCTTCTCACCCCTCCCTCTCTTCTCACCCCTCCCTCTCTTCTCACCCCTCCCTCTCTTCTCACCCCTCCCTCTCTTCTCAGCCCTCCCTCTCTTCTCAGCCCTCCCTCTCTTCTCAGCCCTCCCTCTCTTCTCAGCCCTCCCTCTCTTCTCAGCCCTCCCTCTCTTCTCAGCCCTCCCTCTCTTCTCAGCCCTCCCTCTCTTCTCAGCCCTCCCTCTCTTCTCAGCCCTCCCTCTCTTCTCAGCCCTCCCTCTCTTCTCAGCCCTCCCTCTCTTCTCAGCCCTCCCTCTCTTCTCAGCCCTCCCTCTCTTCTCAGCCCTCCCTCTCTTCTCAGCCCTCCCTCTCTTCTCAGCCCTCCCTCTCTTCTCAGCCCTCCCTCTCTTCTCAGCCCTCCCTCTCTTCTCAGCCCTCCCTCTCTTCTCAGCCCTCCCTCTCTTCTCAGCCCTCCCTCTCTTCTCAGCCCTCCCTCTCTTCTCAGCCCTCCCTCTCTTCTCAGCCCTCCCTCTCTTCTCAGCCCTCCCTCTCTTCTCAGCCCTCCCTCTCTTCTCAGCCCTCCCTCTCTTCTCAGCCCTCCCTCTCTTCTCAGCCCTCCCTCTCTTCTCAGCCCTCCCTCTCTTCTCAGCCCTCCCTCTTCCTTTTTACAAAAATAGTTTGGAGTGATACAATAATGGTCATGGGATAATTGATCTTCCTATAGGTGAGGGGCTTTTATTTGTCTAAGACCTATCAAATTGTTGCAGTTCGGCCATATTTATTACTGATTTTCCCATGTGAGTGCCATTTGATTATGATATAGACGGAACTCGCACCGGAAAAGAACTCTTTTATTTCTATGTGTTAATTTACATCAGTGATTTTTCTTCATTCACACCAAGATTGAAAACTTGCAGCATGTCTTATTTTTGTGTGATTCTGTTCAGAAATTGCCCAATAGTTTATATGGCAGGAAAAAAAATTGCATCACATGTTATTGCAAGTTTTAGCTTTTTTTAACTTCTGTTATTGAAACATTCAATTTTCTCATGCATAAAAAATGTGTATGAAAATAACGTGCAGCAATGCGATGCATTGCACTTCCTGGATAACACTAGGTTACAAGTGTTATATCTGTCTCCAAGATATCGCATTCACCTCTGTAAATACAACCTTAGTTTTACATGCTTGTAATAGAAATCTCTGAGCAGGGGTATAGAGGTATTTTTTTGGCCATCAGAGGTGGTCCAAGATCAGACTTCATTCATGGGGTCTTATCGTGTAGATATGAGCTGTCAAAAATAATTTTAGCTTGACTCCCTTTCTTTATTGGGGGAGATGTTTAAAATTTGTGAAGAGGAACAGTGCAGTAGTGCCCTTCAAGGAAAGTAGAGTAAAAACCTGATTGGCTGCTACATGAGCTATACTACACGTTTTCTTTGCACCAGTTTTGATAAGTCTTTGCCAATGTGTCCGTAAAAATTAGACATAAGGTAGCATTTTTTTTCTTAGCAAGTAAATGAATCGGCGTGAGAACCCTTTAAACTTCCCGTCTCCTCTTCTGCATTACATTTGTAATTAGAAATGTTGATATTTCACAGTTTCACCTAAACCTGCAAGTATTTGTGTTGTTAAACATGCAAATTGCGCCATATGCCACTAGCTGGAGGCTGTATACTGTCAGTGTGTGCCGTATTATCATAGCACAAATAATAGATGGAGATTTACTTTGTAGACAGATGTGCATTACAGGAGGGTGTTAGAAGGTCACAACGAGGATCCAAATAAGCCTCAAAACCAATTGCAAGTGTTTATAAATTAGAAGTAGGACAAGTAGTAATAAAGTGGCTCAGAACTACCCGGAAACAGGCGCGCTTTTCATTACCTTCCTGGAGTCGTTTGCATTTAAGCGCTTGATTTGATAGCGGCGTTCAATTTCAGTGGAAGAGGTAAATCAGCCATATTCCTGTATCTCTGTGTTCATATTTCACACGGAGGGAAATCAAACAGCAAGTAAATGGCTCTGAGCAGTGATTTGTGGAAGTGACTCTGATTTCTGAGCTCGGGGTAGCAGATCACTCGAATTCATTGTTACGGTTTGTGCGGCAAAGAAACTCTTACTATGTTCTCGTCCCCCTATCTTAACAGCTGCAGCTGTGTTTCTCTAAATATCCGTTCTGGTTGTAAACACATTAGCGCTGCATAAACACCTTGATTTACTAGAGGCGAGAAGGAACACAGAGACAGACGGAGCGCGCACATTCATGGCGTCGATCATAATAGTCTCCACCGCAATTTTGTTGGAAGTCTAATTGGAGCTTTCATACGGTAACATATATTTTAAAGATGGGACATTTTTCTAATGCATGTTGGAGGGAACTTAATGGACTTTTCCAGGACTTTTATACTCATGGCTTGTAGACCGCCTAGATCAGATTGATGGAAGAGTGACTCCTGGCACACTCATTGATCAGCTGATTTGAAGGGGACTACTGTACTCCGATGAGTACTATGGCCTATTTGAGAACAGCTCTGTTTGGTATTGCAGTTAAGGATAGGTACATGCTACTGTATTTGGGGTCGTGTGCTGTCCATGCTAATCCGCAATAGTACATGGCCCCATTATAGACCTAGGATGCTGTGCGCAGTGATGGACTGGTGTCTCTGTGCTGTCTGATGTGAGTTGCACCTAAGTCTCTTGGGCTCAACTCACACTGACTGTGCTGGAAGCATTAGACTCACTAATTAGACTTTACTTGAATGGGATGCAGCTGCAGTAACCTGCAATACCAGGCATAACCACTACAAAAAAACATGGTGCTGTGCATGCTAAACATGCTGATCAGTAGGATAAATGGAGTTGGACCACCACTATCTCACAGTCATGGCCTATCCTAAGGAAGTCCTGGAAAAACCCTTTTGTGGAATATTCCTCCTTAACATGTAAATGTTCTGTATGATTCCCCTTTGGCTTTGCAAGATCTATGATTACTTAGGAATCATAAAGGAGTATTCCCAACTATGAAAAGTGTCAGGCGCTTTAGCCCAGCTCTGTTTCTGTAGCCTCCATTGAAGTGAATGGGAACTATGGAAATGGCGTAGCGAGCTGTGCTATGCTGTTTCTGTTCTCATTCACTTTAGTGAGAACTTTGAAAACCGCATAGGGCTTAAGTTCTAGGCTGTTTCTGACACATGGTTGGAGGTTTTGATCAGTGGGGGTTCGGGTACTGAGACCCCCACTGATCGCTGAACTGAAGGCACTGCACTGCAGTCCTGTCCCATTTGGCTGTGTTCATTACACTTCATCTGTTCTTGGCAGCTGGAGACAGGTTGATAGAAGTTTATAGACATCAAGTATAAACTTCTATGAGCCAGTCTTAAGCTGCCAGGAACAACTGAAAATTAACGAATACTGGCAAAGGGGCACAGCACTCGGGTAAGTGCTACAGCTCCTTAATTTCCGCCATTAATGGACTTCTCCACACCTGGATCCCTACTGATCAATACTTTTGACTTGTCCTTATGACATACTAAGTTTTTTAGGAAAGTGCAGTTACTTTCATAACCTGTAGGGATCAGCATCTGTTCCGGCCATTTGATGGGACACTTGTGCACTGCTCATTACAGTACAGTATCAGAGATTTAAGGAACCACTCTCCTGTTTTGTCAATCACATGACCAGGGCAGATGTTTATCTTCTGGAAGCGGAAAAAAGTTTCAAAATTCCTATTTAATGACGGAAAGCAGAGATCTTAATTTTAAAAAGTATTGGAACATTGTATAACTTTTCATTATATGAAAAATAAACTTTGTCTGAAACTGAAATACCTCTTTCAGGTATATAGAATATGAAAAAAAAAATTACAAAAAATCGCACGCTCATAGGACAACTTTAAGACAATATCTCAGGTTTTCTCAAAGGATTATCACTTGGGAAATAACTGACACTTTGAAGGAGGGGGGGTATGGTACCACAGAAGACCTCTCCTAGTGTCAACACTTTATGTAGTAATGGTGATAATGCCGTAGCCTTGTCTTCCATCCAACACTAGTCGAAATATCGCGGCCTTATCACCATTACTACATGAAGTATTGACACTAGGAGGGGGCTTCTGTGGTACCATATCCCCCTCCTTCAAAGTGAGTGTCAGTTATTTACCAAGTGATAATCCTTTGGGAAAACCTGAGATGGTGTCTTAAAGCCGTCCTATGAGTGCGGGATTCTTTGTAATTGTTTTTTTGTTTTTTCATATTCTATATGCCGGGGATTCTTCCCCTATGTGAGCTCCCTTCCCCCAAGCCCCATAATCCCTGCAGCCCTCCCCTGACTAAGCGGATGCGTCCAGCAGAGGAACCAGCTGACTACCACCTATACATAGGATCATAGGCAAGGCGCCCAGGTGTCCACACCAGGTGAGCCCAGAAAATTTCCATCTCTGAAGAGCTCTCCAAACACTTTGCTCTTTCAGGTATATTTCATTCTGGAAAAGCTGAATGCCGACCAGTATTGTCATAAATCGTAGACTTATGGAGATAACTATACAGATTTTCTGTTGAGATGTCGATGAAAGCTGAGTAGTCTGTGTACCAGCCAATCGGTCTCCTTTGCGGTACCATTTGGCTCTCAGATGCTGTGGGTATGGCCAGAGTCGTAAGTTGAAGCTCCTAGGTAATGGGGCCCCCAACTATAATGCTTTATTCATAGTACTGGGCTCACTATATGGAGAAGAGAGGCTTTATGGACCCCTCCCTAAGGCTCCCTGGCCCGAGTTTAAATGCATCCTCTGCATCCCCTATAGTTACCCCCTTGGGGTATGGCATTGTTTCCACTGAAAGTACATCCTCAACCTGATCAAAGCCTTAACCAAAAAAAATTGGATATCTACCTCAACTCCGGGTCCAATGGCAGCCATCTTGCCCCCTTCTTCTTCCTGTTGAGTTCTTTATATTTTACTTTAGCAAAGTGACTTTGTAACTTTAATTATTCTACGGACTACAGTACAGAGCTGTATGAATTTGTCAGCCTTAACCCCTTGATTTTACCTTGTCGCCTGCCTGCACAGAATGAATTCTCTATCAGCACCTGATAACATCTCCCGAAGCTGCTAATTGATGAGCTGCTCAGGAGTAAAACATCTACATCAAACCCAGAAACAGACGTCCAATTTCATACAGGAATTGAGAGACGCTGCATTACGTGTAAAATTAAATTCCCCAGCTCCCTGGTGACCTCTATTAAAGCAGCATTGGCTCCACTGACCCTTTTGAGACTCTGGAACATAAATTGTATATGCACCTTGGCTCTCCGTCATCATTCATTACAGGTTGAATAGCAGCGGTGTTAAATTTCCAATGCCAAGAGCGGTTCTGCTGCCTGTTAATCTACAGGGTCTCGTCTATATATTTACTTATATTGTCTGTCTTTTTGGTAACTTAAAGCTAAAAAGATTAAAAGTATCTTAGAGAATGAAATAAAGACATGAAATAATGACTCAAAACATGTGGCATATATCTGCAGCTAACATCAGTGGATGATCAATGTTGGTGAACTTTTTAATGGGTTCACCAATGGGTTTATTGGTGAAGACCAAGTGTTGATAATACAAAAACATTGCTTAGTCAGTGAAGTTTACGTAGGAGAAGGGAAGACCTAGTCAATGTTCCCTTAGCTCGTTGTTGGGGAATCATAACTACAGGTTCAACTTGTGTTTATGTATGGATGAACAGTGTTGGCTTCTTTGCCTGTTGATGTTCCCTTTGTTAGCAGGCATAAAGCCTACCTATTACCAAGGTCTTGCCCAAGATTGATTTGCCTCATGGAGATCTTTAAACAATGCTCCCTGGGAAAAATATACAAATAAACTTTTCTTCCATAAGGAAGAAATCTGCTTCTCCAAAACCACATATAGGTGACTACCCTGTATTCCAATGTGAACCCTTTTAAAGAACTTTGCCTTGAGTCAGACAGACCAGGGGAACCCATATTTGTTTTGCAGTTGTTACTCTTTTATTAGTGGGTAGGGTTCTCACTGGCTGTGTGAAATGCTATCTGAAATCAATCACAAAAGGTAGTGATGTTCTTGAAGGTAAATCCAAGAAAAATCTTGAGCTATTTTACAAGACTCAACTGAGACGCACATTATGAGTTCTAGTCTATGTGGCAGTAGAGAATGCCAAGCAAAGCGTAATTGTACTCTCAGAATAAATGCACGATACCCATCCGGCTGTAATTTCCTATTTTGAGAGCAGAAAATCCTTCAGGTAGAAGGGAGCTCACCTGGATGGGACTGAAGGAGATATTTTTTAGGAACTGGTTACATGTAGGAAACTTACATTAGCTTTTTTTAACATTTTATTTATATGGAGGGATCATCTAGGGAGGTGAAGGCCTTACCAGGATCTGTGGTGTCGGAGCATCCACTTCTGGCCTGATTCTGACACTGGGTTATGTGGTATGGCTCCTCCTTGTGCTTATAATGTAATTGGAAAGGGCTGGTTAAGTTGAGCTGAACAGCCAGTCCCCTCTGATGTTATGGATACAGAGAGGGCCATAGCATCTGACCTAGTGTGAGAACAGGCTGAAAGTAAAGTTCTGACACCTCCAGTCTGGGTAAGAATTTTGCCTTTCTGGACAACCACTTTAAAATTACAGTTATACAAAGGAACTGAGGCCTTTATAAAATGACTCCAGAAGTGTTCAGTTTTGATTGAGTCTTCATGTCACTTCAGAGGAAATGGGAGTTTGAACAATGTGTTAACTAATTTAGCATCGATAGGATTTTTTAGCAAAATGTTTGCCCCAGCCGGAGCTGCTCTGGGCCCCAGCCGGAGCTGCTCTGGGCCCCAGCCGGAGCTGCAGCATCATTGCAAAGAAAGCAAATAGTTATTGTGCATTGTTCACAACAGATGCCCTGGAGTGGAGCATATAACTCTTAAGTAGCCAATTTTAGAGAGTGTTGATATTGTATAGCTAATAGTCATGTATGTAAAGGTGTATAGATCACTTGAAATACTGTATTATGTAACTGTAACGTGATCAATTACCAGACTCAGAGCTTGTCGTCTCTCATTGTTCTCCTAACCCAATAAATTTGGCTTCCCTGAAGATGATAGGACAGCCAAGTTGTAAACTGTATAAATATTTAAGTTTCCTTATCGCTGCATATACATTTTTAAAGAACCAGTGACTGGAAAGAATGATAACGTGTCTGCAACCTATTTGTAATACCAATACAGCTTGTAGGAACAAGGAACAGACCTTGGGATTGGGTGCCGGACCTGATCATGGTTGATTCATAGCTTACTCTGGGCGAAACTTGCAGGGTGTTATAGCCTAGTGCAGGGTCAAAGGGGTGGAGCATGACACAGAGTTAAACAGCAGAGTTCTTGTGCCTTGCGCTGTCTTATCACATCCTGCACTTGGCATAACCTAGCACATCAGTCTTGTCTAAAGAGTACCTTTACAGCTTGTACAAACTCACTAAAGTGATGTTTTGTTTTTTTTTTATTTCTTTTTTTGCTCGTGTGTGCTGATGATTTTACCTCACTTGGATGCTATTTGAACAATAATGGAAGGTGAGCATTAGATTAGTTATAAACACAAGCTTCCATTTTTAGTTAAACATGGTTGGTTCGCACACACAAGGACCACACAAATCAAAAAGTCTGGATGAGGATACTTCTGTGTAATCCCTCTTGAAATATAGTGGGCTTTGTACATTTACATGTACAGAAGTTGTCTCGTGAAGATGACCTTTGTCCCTTACACCCTATTAGGGCAAATAGTTGTAGATGGAGGGTCTCCTGCTCAGGACCCCCCTTATATAAGCCAAAATAGAGAGCTACTCTGTTTAAGTGGCTTCCGTTCTGCCAGACTTTGGCCATTTTTGCATTGAACAGCCTTCATGGGTGGCTTCTTCAGCAACATCAGTGGTTCGCCTCAGGTTTCAAGATCAGTACTGTAAATTTAAATTCCTAGGTCTCAATGCAGAACTGTAACAAGTCCCCCACCTACCATGTGCCAGTCATTATACTGGTATTATATGTGGCAGGGGAATATTTGGACCTTATCCGGCACCAGGATCTGAGTGCAATTGCTACCTCTGTACCACCTGATACTACACCTTCAAGACAGTAACTCAGGATGGATCGCAGAGCCTCCAAAAAGCACTTTCCCTTTATAGGGGTTTTCCAAGACTAAACTATTGATACCTTATTGAAGACTTATCCTGAGTATATTCAGCAGGGGTCTACTAATCGAGATCCCCACCAATCCGCTAATTAGGCTGCAGCTTTAGGGTAAGCACTGTGTCTTCATCAGTCACATGGCCTCAAAGCACTTCAGTCCTTTCCAAGTGGATGGTGCTGAGCTGCAATACCAGGCACAACCGCTATATGGTGTACGGCGTTGTGCCTACTATGGACTGAAGTGGCAGTGGCGCTCACATGAGGCAGGGATCCCAAACGATGGCCACCCACTGATCATATATTAATGACCTAGAAACCCCTTTAAGGTTATGCTTACATGGTGACTTTTTTAGCAGTAGAAATTAGACTCTGAACCTTGGATATTGCTGCGGATCTGCATGTGGCTACCAGATGTGGCATTTCAATTTTTGATGTGAAATCCACATTTTTTTTTTCTCCCGATGCATGTTTCAAATCCATGCTGAAAAAAAAAATGCCAAAGTCAACGCAGATTCTGCATCAATAAGGCCAGGCTCCGGCATGCCACGACGAATCTCCCACGCACAGACACACATCAAGTATGAAATGACGTGTACTTTCTGCATACCGTAAGTCCTCATGCACTATCTTGATGTGTGGGTGTGTCAAAATAAAACATGCTGCTTTTTTTTTTTTTTTCATGCAAGTAATACGCGTATGAAAAAAACACTGGTGTGCGTGTCCCAATGCAAATCAATGGGCTATTGGCATCACATGTTGCGCAATAACAATATGCCCATGTGAGAGCGGTTTAGTAATGTCTTATTTTTTTTCCTGCAATGAAAGTCTGCACTGTATGAAACTTACACTATGTGAACAAAACCTTACTTTCTGTCGCCTACTGCGGACGAATGCTCTTCATATGACTACGGCTAGCTCACACGACCGTATGGTAATATGTTGTGTGAAAATCGTAGCATTTTACTGGCGTAGGGAACTGCGTGTTGTCACGTTTTTACTTGCGTATGCCTGCGCACGTACAGCGTATTTTAAGCACGCTCTTCTACACTGGTTTCTTCTTCTTTTTTTTCTATTCCCTTCCCGTGTTTTCCAGCAACATGCGTAAAAAAAAAGCTTCACATACGCAATATAATTGCATATGCACTGCTTTTTTAACAAGAGGGCTCATACATGTTTAATACGCGGTACAATAGAATACGTTGTGTAATAATAATCTTTATTTGTAGCGCCAACATATTCCGCAGCGCTTACATAGGGGGAATACAGAAAGAAAAAACTACAAAATTACAGAATCACGGTTACATGTAGTAATCAATTGATAGAAGCAATGGGGGTGAGGGTCCTGCTCCAACGAGCTTACATACTACAAGTAATGGGTCGATACAGAAGGTAAAGGGGCTGGAGATGTGCACGGTATGGCGAGGTGGAGAGTGAGGGATTCTATACACATAGACAATGGTCAGACATTTGGTCATGTGATGGCTGAATCGGTATAACTGCAAGAGCGGTGTATGATGGCTAGCAGGGATTGCAGTCAGTAGGTCAGGGAGCATGTTATCAGGAAAAGTACAGAGGGGTTTGTTTAGGAAATGCAGCCTCCCTGAAGAGGTGCCTTTTTTGAGCACGCCTGAAGTCCTGTGAGTCCTGGATTGCCCGGTTATCCTTTGATAGTGCGTTCCAGAGGACCAGTGCTGCTCTAGAGAAGTCTTGGAGGCGGGAATGAGAAGTTCGAATTAAAGGGGTTGTCCCGCGCCGAAACGGGTTTTTTTTTTTTTTTCAACCCCCCCCACCCCCCGGTTCGGCGCGAGACAACCCCGATGCAGGGGTTAAAAAAGAACACCGGACAGCGCTTACCTGAATCCCCGCGCTCTGGTGACTTCTTACTTACCTGCTGAAGATGGCCACCGGCATCTTCTCCCTCGGTGGACCGCAGGGCTTCTGTGCGGTCCATTGCTGATTCCAGCCTCCTGATTGGCTGGAATCGGCACGTGACGGGGCGGAGCTACACGGAGCCCCATTGAGAACAGGAGAAGACCCGGACTGCGCAAGCGCGTCTAATTTGGCCATTAGACGGCGAAAATTAGACGGCAACCATGGAGACGAGGACGCCAGCAACGGAACAGGTAAGTGAATAACTTTTAAAACTTCTGTATGGCTCATAATTAATGCACAATGTACATTACAAAGTGCATTAATATGGCCATACAGAAGTGTATAGACCCACTTGCTGCCGCGGGACAACCCCTTTAGAGGGGCGCTCAGTCTGGTTTCGTTAGCAGAGCGAAGAGCCCGGGCTGGGTGATGGATTGAGATGAGGGAGGCAATATAGGGGGGCGCTGCACTGTGGAGGGCTTTGTGGATGACGGTAGCGAGTTTAAATTGAATTCTGTATTTAGCATACTTTTTCTATACGCATAACATATGCAATAAATTTATGCAGGTGTGAGTGGAACAATGGAAATCAATGTACTTTCATTGACGCCATTTACCGTATACATTACGCGCATAATACGTAATGCAAATACATTCAGCGGAGGAAATTGACAATCGCTCTGGGCATATTTCTGGATAATATAAAAAAAAAAAAGTTGTCAAGGCCAAATACAGACGACATAATTGGTATAACTTTCCATCTCTAGCGGCTCCCACTTCCCGTGCACGCCTCAGTCCAGAAGATATAATTTTATGTACAAAGCATAGTGTGAAAAATCCCGTGTTGCCTCTCGCCCTGACTTCCCTCTACAAATATTTACATGCGGAGCAGAAGGGTTTGTGTTCTGCATTTTTCTATCCGTTTAGATACTGTGTCGGAGGCATTTGATGTCTGCACTGTTCACCTCTATCCACAACCTGCAGTCTTTATTTATTTTGGAGAAGCTATGCTACAAATCCGTCATTGCTATCGGGTGAAAGTTAAATTGAAGCTCTGATCCCAAAGCTACCTCTTATAAATTTGACTTGGTTGACTGCTGGCTTTATCTACGAGGGACCAGGCTATTTACACGGTACGGCTTTATCTTTCGCACTTCCAATAATAAAACAAAGATTTTTTTTTTTTTTTGCCGAGTAAACCCAAAATGGTAAATCAAAAGAAGAAAAATCCTAAAGGTCAGCTAATAGCGACATGTAAGGAGAGCCATGCATTGAATGTTGCCGCCTTTTAATCCAAGGTTCCCATTTTGATGCATTATGCATTTTTTTAAGACTGTATCTTGTAGACTTCAGAAGCCTTTCACATCACATTAAATGTCTGGCTAAGATTTATTGGTGCAAGCATTTCTGTAATCGCTTCTGTCGTTCATTCCTTA
>NW_027101762.1:0-49381 GCF_035609145.1 Eleutherodactylus coqui | reverse complement strand
TTGGCAATACTTTAAGGTGACTGGCCTATGAAGAGGATGACCATGGAAGTGGACAGTCCTTAAGATGCATTATTGTGTGTGGGTGGCCTTCTAAGAGACAACCCTGGGAATGGACAGACCTTTGGAAATGTCAATGTGGCTTATGAAGTGGAAAGCCACTTGAACATGTGACATGTTTTGCGGACTGGCCCTTTAAGAGGCAGACCCTAGATGTGGACAAACCCTTGAAGAGGTGACAAATTTAGGGAATTATGTCCTTTAAGAGGTTGACCAGGGTTGTGTACAAACCCTCGAAACAACAGCATTTTAAGTGTACTGGCCCTTTAAGAGGTGGACCTGGGAAGCTTACGGACCTTTAAAATTGGCAATACTTTAAGGTGACTGGCCTATGAAGAGGATGACCATGGAAGTGACAGTCCTTAAAGATGCATTATTGTGTGTGGGTGGCCTTCTAAGAGACAACCCTGGGAATGGACAGACCTTTGGAAATGTCAATGTGGCTTATGAAGTGGAAAGCCACTTGAACATGTGACATGTTTTGCGGACTGGCCCTTTAAGAGGCAGACCCTAGAAGTGGACAAACCCTTGAAGAGGTGACAAATTTAGGGAATTATGTCCTTTAAGAGGTTGACCAGGGTTGTGTACAAACCCTCGAAACAACAGCATTTTAAGTGTACTGGCCCTTTAAGAGGTGGACCTGGGAAGCTTACGGACCTTTAAAATTGGCAATACTTTAAGGTGACTGGCCTATGAAGAGGATGACCATGGAAGTGGACAGTCCTTAAAGATGCATTATTGTGTGTGGGTGGCCTTCTAAGAGACAACCCTGGGAATGGACAGACCTTTGGAAATGTCAATGTGGCTTATGAAGTGGAAAGCCACTTGAACATGTGACATGTTTTGCGGACTGGCCCTTTAAGAGGCAGACCCTAGAATTGGACAAACCCTTGAAGAGGTGACAAATTTAGGGAATTATGTCCTTTAAGAGGTTGACCAGGGTTGTGTACAAACCCTCGAAACAACAGCATTTTAAGTGTACTGGCCCTTTAAGAGGTGGACCTGGGAAGCTTACGGACCTTTAAAATTGGCAATACTTTAAGGTGACTGGCCTATGAAGAGGATGACCATGGAAGTGGACAGTCCTTAAAGATGCATTATTGTGTGTGGGTGGCCTTCTAAGAGACAACCCTGGGAATGGACAGACCTTTGGAAATGTCAATGTGGCTTATGAAGTGGAAAGCCACTTGAACATGTGACATGTTTTGCGGACTGGCCCTTTAAGAGGCAGACCCTAGAAGTGGACAAACCCTTGAAGAGGTGACAAATTTAGGGAATTATGTCCTTTAAGAGGTTGACCAGGGTTGTGTACAAACCCTCGAAACAACAGCATTTTAAGTGTACTGGCCCTTTAAGAGGTGGACCTGGGAAGCTTACGGACCTTTAAAATTGGCAATACTTTAAGGTGACTGGCCTATGAAGAGGATGACCATGGAAGTGGACAGTCCTTAAAGATGCATTATTGTGTGTGGGTGGCCTTCTAAGAGACAACCCTGGGAATGGACAGACCTTTGGAAATGTCAATGTGGCTTATGAAGTGGAAAGCCACTTGAACATGTGACATGTTTTGCGGACTGGCCCTTTAAGAGGCAGACCCTAGAAGTGGACAAACCCTTGAAGAGGTGACAAATTTAGGGAATTATGTCCTTTAAGAGGTTGACCAGGGTTGTGTACAAACCCTCGAAACAACAGCATTTTAAGTGTACTGGCCCTTTAAGAGGTGGACCTGGGAAGCTTACGGACCTTTAAAATTGGCAATACTTTAAGGTGACTGGCCTATGAAGAGGATGACCATGGAAGTGGACAGTCCTTAAAGATGCATTATTGTGTGTGGGTGGCCTTCTAAGAGACAACCCTGGGAATGGACAGACCTTTGGAAATGTCAATGTGGCTTATGAAGTGGAAAGCCACTTGAACATGTGACATGTTTTGCGGACTGGCCCTTTAAGAGGCAGACCCTAGAAGTGGACAAACCCTTGAAGAGGTGACAAATTAGGGAATTATGTCCTTTAAGAGGTTGACCAGGGTTGTGTACAAACCCTCGAAACAACAGCATTTTAAGTGTACTGGCCCTTTAAGAGGTGGACCTGGGAAGCTTACGGACCTTTAAAATTGGCAATACTTTAAGGTGACTGGCCTATGAAGAGGATGACCATGGAAGTGGACAGTCCTTAAAGATGCATTATTGTGTGTGGGTGGCCTTCTAAGAGACAACCCTGGGAATGGACAGACCTTTGGAAATGTCAATGTGGCTTATGAAGTGGAAAGCCACTTGAACATGTGACATGTTTTGCGGACTGGCCCTTTAAGAGGCAGACCCTAGAAGTGGACAAACCCTTGAAGAGGTGACAAATTTAGGGAATTATGTCCTTTAAGAGGTTGACCAGGGGTTGTGTACAAACCCTCGAAACAACAGCATTTTAAGTGTACTGGCCCTTTAAGAGGTGGACCTGGGAAGCTTACGGACCTTTAAAATTGGCAATACTTTAAGGTGACTGGCCTATGAAGAGGATGACCATGGAAGTGGACAGTCCTTAAAGATGCATTATTGTGTGTGGGTGGCCTTCTAAGAGACAACCCTGGGAATGGACAGACCTTTGGAAATGTCAATGTGGCTTATGAAGTGGAAAGCCACTTGAACATGTGACATGTTTTGCGGACTGGCCCTTTAAGAGGCAGACCCTAGAAGTGGACAAACCCTTGAAGAGGTGACAAATTTAGGGAATTATGTCCTTTAAGAGGTTGACCAGGGTTGTGTACAAACCCTCGAAACAACAGCATTTTAAGTGTACTGGCCCTTTAAGAGGTGGACCTGGGAAGCTTACGGACCTTTAAAATTGGCAATACTTTAAGGTGACTGGCCTATGAAGATGATGACCATGGAAGTGGACAGTCCTTAAAGATGCATTATTGTGTGTGGGTGGCCTTCTAAGAGACAACCCTGGGAATGGACAGACCTTTGGAAATGTCAATGTGGCTTATGAAGTGGAAAGCCACTTGAACATGTGACATGTTTTGCGGACTGGCCCTTTAAGAGGCAGACCCTAGAAGTGGACAAACCCTTGAAGAGGTGACAAATTTAGGGAATTATGTCCTTTAAGAGGTTGACCAGGGTTGTGTACAAACCCTCGAAACAACAGCATTTTAAGTGTACTGGCCCTTTAAGAGGTGGACCTGGGAAGCTTACAGACCTTTAAAATTGGCAATACTTTAAGGTGACTGGCCTATGAAGAGGATGACCATGGAAGTGGACAGTCCTTAAAGATGCATTATTGTGTGTGGGTGGCCTTCTAAGAGACAACCCTGGGAATGGACAGACCTTTGGAAATGTCAATGTGGCTTATGAAGTGGAAAGCCACTTGAACATGTGACATGTTTTGCGGACTGGCCCTTTAAGAGGCAGACCCTAGAAGTGGACAAACCCTTGAAGAGGTGACAAATTTAGGGAATTATGTCCTTTAAGAGGTTGACCAGGGTTGTGTACAAACCCTCGAAACAACAGCATTTTAAGTGTACTGGCCCTTTAAGAGGTGGACCTGGGAAGCTTACAGACCTTTAAAATTGGCAATACTTTAAGGTGACTGGCCTATGAAGAGGATGACCATGGAAGTGGACAGTCCTTAAAGATGCATTATTGTGTGTGGGTGGCCTTCTAAGAGACAACCCTGGGAATGGACAGACCTTTGGAAATGTCAATGTGGCTTATGAAGTGGAAATCCACTTGAACATGTGACATGTTTTGATGACGGGCCCTTTAAGAGGCAGACCCTAGATGTGGACAAACCCTTGAAGAGGTGACACATTTAGGGAATTATGTCCTTTAAGAGGTTGACCAGGGTTGTGTACAAACCCTTGAAACAACAGCATTTTAAGTGTACTGGCCCTTTAAGAGGTGGACCTGGGAAGCTTACGGACCTTAAAATTGGCAATACTTTAAGGTGACTGGCCTATGAAGAGGATGACCATGGAAGTGGACAGTCCTTAAAGATGCATTATTGTGTGTGGGTGGCCTTCTAAGAGACAACCCTGGGAATGGACAGACCTTTGGAAATGTCAATGTGGCTTATGAAGTGGAAAGCCACTTGAACATGTGACATGTTTTGCGGACTGGCCCTTTAAGAGGCAGACCCTAGAAGTGGACAAACCCTTGAAGAGGTGACAAATTTAGGGAATTATGTCCTTTAAGAGGTTGACCAGGGTTGTGTACAAACCCTCAAAACAACAGCATTTTAAGTGTACTGGCCCTTTAAGAGGTGGACCTGGGAAGCTTACGGACCTTTAAAATTGGCAATACTTTAAGGTGACTGGCCTATGAAGAGGATGACCATGGAAGTGGACAGTCCTTAAAGATGCATTATTGTGTGTGGGTGGCCTTCTAAGAGACAACCCTGGGAATGGACAGACCTTTGGAAATGTCAATGTGGCTTATGAAGTGGAAAGCCACTTGAACATGTGACATGTTTTGCGGACTGGCCCTTTAAGAGGCAGACCCTAGAATTGGACAAACCCTTGAAGAGGTGACAAATTTAGGGAATTATGTCCTTTAAGAGGTTGACCAGGGTTGTGTACAAACCCTCGAAACAACAGCATTTTAAGTGTACTGGCCCTTTAAGAGGTGGACCTGGGAAGCTTACGGACCTTTAAAATTGGCAATACTTTAAGGTGACTGGCCTATGAAGAGGATGACCATGGAAGTGGACAGTCCTTAAAGATGCATTATTGTGTGTGGGTGGCCTTCTAAGAGACAACCCTGGGAATGGACAGACCTTTGGAAATGTCAATGTGGCTTATGAAGTGGAAAGCCACTTGAACATGTGACATGTTTTGCGGACTGGCCCTTTAAGAGGCAGACCCTAGAAGTGGACAAACCCTTGAAGAGGTGACAAATTTAGGGAATTATGTCCTTTAAGAGGTTGACCAGGGTTGTGTACAAACCCTCGAAACAACAGCATTTTAAGTGTACTGGCCCTTTTAAGAGGTGGACCTGGGAAGCTTACGGACCTTTAAAATTGGCAATACTTTAAGGTGACTGGCCTATGAAGAGGATGACCATGGAAGTGGACAGTCCTTAAAGATGCATTATTGTGTGTGGGTGGCCTTCTAAGAGACAACCCTGGGAATGGACAGACCTTTGGAAATGTCAATGTGGCTTATGAAGTGGAAAGCCACTTGAACATGTGACATGTTTTGCGGACTGGCCCTTTAAGAGGCAGACCCTAGAAGTGGACAAACCCTTGAAGAGGTGACAAATTTAGGGAATTATGTCCTTTAAGAGGTTGACCAGGGTTGTGTACAAACCCTCGAAACAACAGCATTTTAAGTGTACTGGCCCTTTAAGAGGTGGACCTGGGAAGCTTACGGACCTTTAAAATTGGCAATACTTTAAGGTGACTGGCCTATGAAGAGGATGACCATGGAAGTGGACAGTCCTTAAAGATGCATTATTGTGTGTGGGTGGCCTTCTAAGAGACAACCCTGGGAATGGACAGACCTTTGGAAATGTCAATGTGGCTTATGAAGTGGAAAGCCACTTGAACATGTGACATGTTTTGCGGACTGGCCCTTTAAGAGGCAGACCCTAGAAGTGGACAAACCCTTGAAGAGGTGACAAATCTAGGGAATTATGTCCTTTAAGAGGTTGACCAGGGTTGTGTACAAACCCTCGAAACAACAGCATTTTAAGTGTACTGGCCCTTTAAGAGGTGGACCTGGGAAGCTTACGGACCTTTAAAATTGGCAATACTTTAAGGTGACTGGCCTATGAAGAGGATGACCATGGAAGTGGACAGTCCTTAAAGATGCATTATTGTGTGTGGGTGGCCTTCTAAGAGACAACCCTGGGAATGGACAGACCTTTGGAAATGTCAATGTGGCTTATGAAGTGGAAAGCCACTTGAACATGTGACATGTTTTGCGGACTGGCCCTTTAAGAGGCAGACCCTAGAAGTGGACAAACCCTTGAAGAGGTGACAAATTTAGGGAATTATGTCCTTTAAAGAGGTTGACCAGGGTTGTGTACAAACCCTCGAAACAACAGCATTTTAAGTGTACTGGCCCTTTAAGAGGTGGACCTGGGAAGCTTACGGACCTTTAAAATTGGCAATACTTTAAGGTGACTGGCCTATGAAGAGGATGACCATGGAAGTGGACAGTCCTTAAAGATGCATTATTGTGTGTGGGTGGCCTTCTAAGAGACAACCCTGGGAATGGACAGACCTTTGGAAATGTCAATGTGGCTTATGAAGTGGAAAGCCACTTGAACATGTGACATGTTTTGCGGACTGGCCCTTTAAGAGGCAGACCCTAGAAGTGGACAAACCCTTGAAGAGGTGACACATTTAGGGAATTATGTCCTTTAAGAGGTTGACCAGGGTTGTGTACAAACCCTCGAAACAACAGCATTTTAAGTGTACTGGCCCTTTAAGAGGTGGACCTGGGAAGCTTACGGACCTTTAAAATTGGCAATACTTTAAGGTGACTGGCCTATGAAGAGGATGACCATGGAAGTGGACAGTCCTTAAAGATGCATTATTGTGTGTGGGTGGCCTTCTAAGAGACAACCCTGGGAATGGACAGACCTTTGGAAATGTCAATGTGGCTTATGAAGTGGAAAGCCACTTGAACATGTGACATGTTTTGCGGACTGGCCCTTTAAGAGGCAGACCCTAGAAGTGGACAAACCCTTGAAGAGGTGACAAATTTAGGGAATTATGTCCTTTAAGAGGTTGACCAGGGTTGTGTACAAACCCTCGAAACAACAGCATTTTAAGTGTACTGGCCCTTTAAGAGGTGGACCTGGGAAGCTTACAGACCTTTAAAATTGGCAATACTTTAAGGTGACTGGCCTATGAAGAGGATGACCATGGAAGTGGACAGTCCTTAAAGATGCATTATTGTGTGTGGGTGGCCTTCTAAGAGACAACCCTGGGAATGGACAGACCTTTGGAAATGTCAATGTGGCTTATGAAGTGGAAAGCCACTTGAACATGTGACATGTTTTGCGGACTGGCCCTTTAAGAGGCAGACCCTAGAAGTGGACAAACCCTTGAAGAGGTGACAAATTTAGGGAATTATGTCCTTTAAGAGGTTGACCAGGGTTGTGTACAAACCCTCGAAACAACAGCATTTTAAGTGTACTGGCCCTTTAAGAGGTGGACCTGGGAAGCTTACAGACCTTTAAAATTGGCAATACTTTAAGGTGACTGGCCTATGAAGAGGATGACCATGGAAGTGGACAGTCCTTAAAGATGCATTATTGTGTGTGGGTGGCCTTCTAAGAGACAACCCTGGGAATGGACAGACCTTTGGAAATGTCAATGTGGCTTATGAAGTGGAAATCCACTTGAACATGTGACATGTTTTGATGACGGGCCCTTTAAGAGGCAGACCCTAGATGTGGACAAACCCTTGAAGAGGTGACACATTTAGGGAATTATGTCCTTTAAGAGGTTGACCAGGGTTGTGTACAAACCCTTGAAACAACAGCATTTTAAGTGTACTGGCCCTTTAAGAGGTGGACCTGGGAAGCTTACGGACCTTTAAAATTGGCAATACTTTAAGGTGACTGGCCTATGAAGAGGATGACCATGGAAGTGGACAGTCCTTAAAGATGCATTATTGTGTGTGGGTGGCCTTCTAAGAGACAACCCTGGGAATGGACAGACCTTTGGAAATGTCAATGTGGCTTATGAAGTGGAAAGCCACTTGAACATGTGACATGTTTTGCGGACTGGCCCTTTAAGAGGCAGACCCTAGAAGTGGACAAACCCTTGAAGAGGTGACAAATTTAGGGAATTATGTCCTTTAAGAGGTTGACCAGGGTTGTGTACAAACCCTCAAAACAACAGCATTTTAAGTGTACTGGCCCTTTAAGAGGTGGACCTGGGAAGCTTACGGACCTTTAAAATTGGCAATACTTTAAGGTGACTGGCCTATGAAGAGGATGACCATGGAAGTGGACAGTCCTTAAAGATGCATTATTGTGTGTGGGTGGCCTTCTAAGAGACAACCCTGGGAATGGACAGACCTTTGGAAATGTCAATGTGGCTTATGAAGTGGAAAGCCACTTGAACATGTGACATGTTTTGATGACTGGCCCTTTAAGAGGCAGACCCTAGAAGTGGACAAACCCTTGAAGAGGTGACAAATTTAGGGAATTATGTCCTTTAAGAGGTTGACCAGGGTTGTGTACAAACCCTCGAAACAACAGCATTTTAAGTGTACTGGCCCTTTAAGAGGTGGACCTGGGAAGCTTACGGACCTTTAAAATTGGCAATACTTTAAGGTGACTGGCCTATGAAGAGGATGACCATGGAAGTGGACAGTCCTTAAAGATGCATTATTGTGTGTGGGTGGCCTTCTAAGAGACAACCCTGGGAATGGACAGACCTTTGGAAATGTCAATGTGGCTTATGAAGTGGAAATCCACTTGAACATGTGACATGTTTTGATGACTGGCCCTTTAAGAGGCAGACCCTAGATGTGGACAAACCCTTGAAGAGGTGACACATTTAGGGAATTATGTCCTTTAAGAGGTTGACCAGGGTTGTGTACAAACCCTTGAAACAACAGCATTTTAAGTGTACTGGCCCTTTAAGAGGTGGACCTGGGAAGCTTACGGACCTTTAAAATTGGCAATACTTTAAGGTGACTGGCCTATGAAGAGGATGACCATGGAAGTGGACAGTCCTTAAAGATGCATTATTGTGTGTGGGTGGCCTTCTAAGAGACAACCCTGGGAATGGACAGACCTTTGGAAATGTCAATGTGGCTTATGAAGTGGAAAGCCACTTGAACATGTGACATGTTTTGCGGACTGGCCCTTTAAGAGGCAGACCCTAGAAGTGGACAAACCCTTGAAGAGGTGACAAATTTAGGGAATTATGTCCTTTAAGAGGTTGACCAGGGTTGTGTACAAACCCTCGAAACAACAGCATTTTAAGTGTACTGGCCCTTTAAGAGGTGGACCTGGGAAGCTTACAGACCTTTAAAATTGGCAATACTTTAAGGTGACTGGCCTATGAAGAGGATGACCATGGAAGTGGACAGTCCTTAAAGATGCATTATTGTGTGTGGGTGGCCTTCTAAGAGACAACCCTGGGAATGGACAGACCTTTGGAAATGTCAATGTGGCTTATGAAGTGGAAAGCCACTTGAACATGTGACATGTTTTGCGGACTGGCCCTTTAAGAGGCAGACCCTAGAAGTGGACAAACCCTTGAAGAGGTGACAAATTTAGGGAATTATGTCCTTTAAGAGGTTGACCAGGGTTGTGTACAAACCCTCGAAACAACAGCATTTTAAGTGTACTGGCCCTTTAAGAGGTGCACCTGGGAAGCTTACGGACCTTTAAAATTGGCAATACTTTAAGGTGACTGGCCTATGAAGAGGATGACCATGGAAGTGGACAGTCCTTAAAGATGCATTATTGTGTGTGGGTGGCCTTCTAAGAGACAACCCTGGGAATGGACAGACCTTTGGAAATGTCAATGTGGCTTATGATGTGGAAAGCCACTTGAACATGTGACATGTTTTGATGACTGGCCCTTTAAGAGGCAGACCCTAGATGTGGACAAACCCTTGAAGAGGTGACACATTTAGGGAATTATGTCCTTTAAGAGGTTGACCAGGGTTGTGTACAAACCCTTGAAACAACAGCATTTTAAGTGTACTGGCCCTTTAAGAGGTGGACCTGGGAAGCTTACAGACCTTTAAAATTGGCAATACTTTAAGGTGACTGGCCTATGAAGAGGATGACCATGGAAGTGGACAGTCCTTAAAGATGCATTATTGTGTGTGGGTGGCCTTCTAAGAGACAACCCTGGGAATGGACAGACCTTTGGAAATGTCAATGTGGCTTATGAAGTGGAAAGCCACTTGAACATGTGACATGTTTTGCGGACTGGCCCTTTAAGAGGCAGACCCTAGATGTGGACAAACCCTTGAAGAGGTGACAAATTTAGTGAATTATGTCCTTTAAGAGGTTGACCAGGGTTGTGTACAAACCCTCGAAACAACAGCATTTTAAGTGTACTGGCCCTTTAAGAGGTGGACCTGGGAAGCTTACGGACCTTTAAAATTGGCAATACTTTAAGGTGACTGGCCTATGAAGAGGATGACCATGGAAGTGGACAGTCCTTAAAGATGCATTATTGTGTGTGGGTGGCCTTCTAAGAGACAACCCTGGGAATGGACAGACCTTTGGAAATGTCAATGTGGCTTATGAAGTGGAAAGCCACTTGAACATGTGACATGTTTTGCGGACTGGCCCTTTAAGAGGCAGACCCTAGAAGTGGACAAACCCTTGAAGAGGTGACAAATCTAGGGAATTATGTCCTTTAAGAGGTTGACCAGGGTTGTGTACAAACCCTCGAAACAACAGCATTTTAAGTGTACTGGCCCTTTAAGAGGTGGACCTGGGAAGCTTACGGACCTTTAAAATTGGCAATACTTTAAGGTGACTGGCCTATGAAGAGGATGACCATGGAAGTGGACAGTCCTTAAAGATGCATTATTGTGTGTGGGTGGCCTTCTAAGAGACAACCCTGGGAATGGACAGACCTTTGGAAATGTCAATGTGGCTTATGAAGTGGAAAGCCACTTGAACATGTGACATGTTTTGCGGACTGGCCCTTTAAGAGGCAGACCCTAGAAGTGGACAAACCCTTGAAGAGGTGACAAATTTAGGGAATTATGTCCTTTAAGAGGTTGACCAGGGTTGTGTACAAACCCTCGAAACAACAGCATTTTAAGTGTACTGGCCCTTTAAGAGGTGGACCTGGGAAGCTTACGGACCTTTAAAATTGGCAATACTTTAAGGTGACTGGCCTATGAAGAGGATGACCATGGAAGTGGACAGTCCTTAAAGATGCATTATTGTGTGTGGGTGGCCTTCTAAGAGACAACCCTGGGAATGGACAGACCTTTGGAAATGTCAATGTGGCTTATGAAGTGGAAAGCCACTTGAACATGTGACATGTTTTGCGGACTGGCCCTTTAAGAGGCAGACCCTAGAAGTGGACAAACCCTTGAAGAGGTGACAAATTTAGGGAATTATGTCCTTTAAGAGGTTGACCAGGGTTGTGTACAAACCCTCGAAACAACAGCATTTTAAGTGTACTGGCCCTTTAAGAGGTGGACCTGGGAAGCTTACGGACCTTTAAAATTGGCAATACTTTAAGGTGACTGGCCTATGAAGAGGATGACCATGGAAGTGGACAGTCCTTAAAGATGCATTATTGTGTGTGGGTGGCCTTCTAAGAGACAACCCTGGGAATGGACAGACCTTTGGAAATGTCAATGTGGCTTATGAAGTGGAAAGCCACTTGAACATGTGACATGTTTTGCGGACTGGCCCTTTAAGAGGCAGACCCTAGAAGTGGACAAACCCTTGAAGAGGTGACACATTTAGGGAATTATGTCCTTTAAGAGGTTGACCAGGGTTGTGTACAAACCCTCGAAACAACAGCATTTTAAGTGTACTGGCCCTTTAAGAGGTGGACCTGGGAAGCTTACGGACCTTTAAAATTGGCAATACTTTAAGGTGACTGGCCTATGAAGAGGATGACCATGGAAGTGGACAGTCCTTAAAGATGCATTATTGTGTGTGGGTGGCCTTCTAAGAGACAACCCTGGGAATGGACAGACCTTTGGAAATGTCAATGTGGCTTATGAAGTGGAAAGCCACTTGAACATGTGACATGTTTTGCGGACTGGCCCTTTAAGAGGCAGACCCTAGAAGTGGACAAACCCTTGAAGAGGTGACAAATTTAGGGAATTATGTCCTTTAAGAGGTTGACCAGGGTTGTGTACAAACCCTCGAAACAACAGCATTTTAAGTGTACTGGCCCTTTAAGAGGTGGACCTGGGAAGCTTACGGACCTTTAAAATTGGCAATACTTTAAGGTGACTGGCCTATGAAGAGGATGACCATGGAAGTGGACAGTCCTTAAAGATGCATTATTGTGTGTGGGTGGCCTTCTAAGAGACAACCCTGGGAATGGACAGACCTTTGGAAATGTCAATGTGGCTTATGAAGTGGAAAGCCACTTGAACATGTGACATGTTTTGCGGACTGGCCCTTTAAGAGGCAGACCCTAGAAGTGGACAAACCCTTGAAGAGGTGACAAATTTAGGGAATTATGTCCTTTAAGAGGTTGACCAGGGTTGTGTACAAACCCTCGAAACAACAGCATTTTAAGTGTACTGGCCCTTTAAGAGGTGGACCTGGGAAGCTTACGGACCTTTAAAATTGGCAATACTTTAAGGTGACTGGCCTATGAAGAGGATGACCATGGAAGTGGACAGTCCTTAAAGATGCATTATTGTGTGTGGGTGGCCTTCTAAGAGACAACCCTGGGAATGGACAGACCTTTGGAAATGTCAATGTGGCTTATGAAGTGGAAAGCCACTTGAACATGTGACATGTTTTGCGGACTGGCCCTTTAAGAGGCAGACCCTAGAAGTGGACAAACCCTTGAAGAGGTGACAAATTTAGGGAATTATGTCCTTTAAGAGGTTGACCAGGGTTGTGTACAAACCCTCGAAACAACAGCATTTTAAGTGTACTGGCCCTTTAAGAGGTGGACCTGGGAAGCTTACAGACCTTTAAAATTGGCAATACTTTAAGGTGACTGGCCTATGAAGAGGATGACCATGGAAGTGGACAGTCCTTAAAGATGCATTATTGTGTGTGGGTGGCCTTCTAAGAGACAACCCTGGGAATGGACAGACCTTTGGAAATGTCAATGTGGCTTATGAAGTGGAAAGCCACTTGAACATGTGACATGTTTTGCGGACTGGCCCTTTAAGAGGCAGACCCTAGAAGTGGACAAACCCTTGAAGAGGTGACAAATTTAGGGAATTATGTCCTTTAAGAGGTTGACCAGGGTTGTGTACAAACCCTCGAAACAACAGCATTTTAAGTGTACTGGCCCTTTAAGAGGTGGACCTGGGAAGCTTACAGACCTTTAAAATTGGCAATACTTTAAGGTGACTGGCCTATGAAGAGGATGACCATGGAAGTGGACAGTCCTTAAAGATGCATTATTGTGTGTGGGTGGCCTTCTAAGAGACAACCCTGGGAATGGACAGACCTTTGGAAATGTCAATGTGGCTTATGAAGTGGAAATCCACTTGAACATGTGACATGTTTTGATGACTGGCCCTTTAAGAGGCAGACCCTAGATGTGGACAAACCCTTGAAGAGGTGACACATTTAGGGAATTATGTCCTTTAAGAGGTTGACCAGGGTTGTGTACAAACCCTTGAAACAACAGCATTTTAAGTGTACTGGCCCTTTAAGAGGTGGACCTGGGAAGCTTACGGACCTTTAAAATTGGCAATACTTTAAGGTGACTGGCCTATGAAGAGGATGACCATGGAAGTGGACAGTCCTTAAAGATGCATTATTGTGTGTGGGTTGCCTTCTAAGAGACAACCCTGGGAATAAACAGACCTTTGGAAATGTCAATGTGGCTTATGAAGTGGAAAGCCACTTGAACATGTGACATGTTTTGCGGACTGGCCCTTTAAGAGGCAGACCCTAGAAGTGGACAAACCCTTGAAGAGGTGACAAATTTAGGGAATTATGTCCTTTAAGAGGTTGACCAGGGTTGTGTACAAACCCTCGAAACAACAGCATTTTAAGTGTACTGGCCCTTTAAGAGGTGGACCTGGGAAGCTTACGGACCTTTAAAATTGGCAATACTTTAAGGTGACTGGCCTATGAAGAGGATGACCATGGAAGTGGACAGTCCTTAAAGATGCATTATTGTGTGTGGGTGGCCTTCTAAGAGACAACCCTGGGAATGGACAGACCTTTGGAAATGTCAATGTGGCTTATGAAGTGGAAAGCCACTTGAACATGTGACATGTTTTGCGGACTGGCCCTTTAAGAGGCAGACCCTAGAAGTGGACAAACCCTTGAAGAGGTGACAAATTTAGGGAATTATGTCCTTTAAGAGGTTGACCAGGGTTGTGTACAAACCCTCGAAACAACAGCATTTTAAGTGTACTGGCCCTTTAAGAGGTGGACCTGGGAAGCTTACGGACCTTTAAAATTGGCAATACTTTAAGGTGACTGGCCTATGAAGAGGATGACCATGGAAGTGGACAGTCCTTAAAGATGCATTATTGTGTGTGGGTGGCCTTCTAAGAGACAACCCTGGGAATGGACAGACCTTTGGAAATGTCAATGTGGCTTATGAAGTGGAAAGCCACTTGAACATGTGACATGTTTTGCGGACTGGCCCTTTAAGAGGCAGACCCTAGAAGTGGACAAACCCTTGAAGAGGTGACAAATTTAGGGAATTATGTCCTTTAAGAGGTTGACCAGGGTTGTGTACAAACCCTCGAAACAACAGCATTTTAAGTGTACTGGCCCTTTAAGAGGTGGACCTGGGAAGCTTACGGACCTTTAAAATTGGCAATACTTTAAGGTGACTGGCCTATGAAGAGGATGACCATGGAAGTGGACAGTCCTTAAAGATGCATTATTGTGTGTGGGTGGCCTTCTAAGAGACAACCCTGGGAATGGACAGACCTTTGGAAATGTCAATGTGGCTTATGAAGTGGAAAGCCACTTGAACATGTGACATGTTTTGCGGACTGGCCCTTTAAGAGGCAGACCCTAGAAGTGGACAAACCCTTGAAGAGGTGACAAATTTAGGGAATTATGTCCTTTAAGAGGTTGACCAGGGTTGTGTACAAACCCTCGAAACAACAGCATTTTAAGTGTACTGGCCCTTTAAGAGGTGGACCTGGGAAGCTTACGGACCTTTAAAATTGGCAATACTTTAAGGTGACTGGCCTATGAAGAGGATGACCATGGAAGTGGACAGTCCTTAAAGATGCATTATTGTGTGTGGGTGGCCTTCTAAGAGACAACCCTGGGAATGGACAGACCTTTGGAAATGTCAATGTGGCTTATGAAGTGGAAAGCCACTTGAACATGTGACATGTTTTGCGGACTGGCCCTTTAAGAGGCAGACCCTAGAAGTGGACAAACCCTTGAAGAGGTGACAAATTTAGGGAATTATGTCCTTTAAGAGGTTGACCAGGGTTGTGTACAAACCCTCGAAACAACAGCATTTTAAGTGTACTGGCCCTTTAAGAGGTGGACCTGGGAAGCTTACGGACCTTTAAAATTGGCAATACTTTAAGGTGACTGGCCTATGAAGAGGATGACCATGGAAGTGGACACTCCTTAAAGATGCATTATTGTGTGTGGGTGGCCTTCTAAGAGACAACCCTGGGAATGGACAGACCTTTGGAAATGTCAATGTGGCTTATGAAGTGGAAAGCCACTTGAACATGTGACATGTTTTGCGGACTGGCCCTTTAAGAGGCAGACCCTAGAAGTGGACAAACCCTTGAAGAGGTGACAAATTTAGGGAATTATGTCCTTTAAGAGGTTGACCAGGGTTGTGTACAAACCCTCGAAACAACAGCATTTTAAGTGTACTGGCCCTTTAAGAGGTGGACCTGGGAAGCTTACGGACCTTTAAAATTGGCAATACTTTAAGGTGACTGGCCTATGAAGAGGATGACCATGGAAGTGGACAGTCCTTAAAGATGCATTATTGTGTGTGGGTGGCCTTCTAAGAGACAACCCTGGGAATGGACAGACCTTTGGAAATGTCAATGTGGCTTATGAAGTGGAAAGCCACTTGAACATGTGACATGTTTTGCGGACTGGCCCTTTAAGAGGCAGACCCTAGAAGTGGACAAACCCTTGAAGAGGTGACAAATTTAGGGAATTATGTCCTTTAAGAGGTTGACCAGGGTTGTGTACAAACCCTCGAAACAACAGCATTTTAAGTGTACTGGCCCTTTAAGAGGTGGACCTGGGAAGCTTACGGACCTTTAAAATTGGCAATACTTTAAGGTGACTGGCCTATGAAGAGGATGACCATGGAAGTGGACAGTCCTTAAAGATGCATTATTGTGTGTGGGTGGCCTTCTAAGAGACAACCCTGGGAATGGACAGACCTTTGGAAATGTCAATGTGGCTTATGAAGTGGAAAGCCACTTGAACATGTGACATGTTTTGCAGACTGGCCCTTTAAGAGGCAGACCCTAGAAGTGGACAAACCCTTGAAGAGGTGACACATTTAGGGAATTATGTCCTTTAAGATGTTGACCAGGGTTGTGTACAAACCCTCGAAACAACAGCATTTTAAGTGTACTGGCCCTTTAAGAGGTGGACCTGGGAAGCTTACGGACCTTTAAAATTGGCAATACTTTAAGGTGACTGGCCTATGAAGAGGATGACCATGGAAGTGGACAGTCCTTAAAGATGCATTATTGTGTGTGGGTGGCCTTCTAAGAGACAACCCTGGGAATGGACAGACCTTTGGAAATGTCAATGTGGCTTATGAAGTGGAAAGCCACTTGAACATGTGACATGTTTTGCGGACTGGCCCTTTAAGAGGCAGACCCTAGAAGTGGACAAACCCTTGAAGAGGTGACAAATTTAGGGAATTATGTCCTTTAAGAGGTTGACCAGGGTTGTGTACAAACCCTCGAAACAACAGCATTTTAAGTGTACTGGCCCTTTAAGAGGTGGACCTGGGAAGCTTACGGACCTTTAAAATTGGCAATACTTTAAGGTGACTGGCCTATGAAGAGGATGACCATGGAAGTGGACAGTCCTTAAAGATGCATTATTGTGTGTGGGTTGCCTTCTAAGAGACAACCCTGGGAATGGACAGACCTTTGGAAATGTCAATGTGGCTTATGAAGTGGAAAGCCACTTGAACATGTGACATGTTTTGCGGACTGGCCCTTTAAGAGGCAGACCCTAGAAGTGGACAAACCCTTGAAGAGGTGACAAATTTAGGGAATTATGTCCTTTAAGAGGTTGACCAGGGTTGTGTACAAACCCTCGAAACAACAGCATTTTAAGTGTACTGGCCCTTTAAGAGGTGGACCTGGGAAGCTTACGGACCTTTAAAATTGGCAATACTTTAAGGTGACTGGCCTATGAAGAGGATGACCATGGAAGTGGACAGTCCTTAAAGATGCATTATTGTGTGTGGGTGGCCTTCTAAGAGACAACCCTGGGAATGGACAGACCTTTGGAAATGTCAATGTGGCTTATGAAGTGGAAAGCCACTTGAACATGTGACATGTTTTGCGGACTGGCCCTTTAAGAGGCAGACCCTAGAAGTGGACAAACCCTTGAAGAGGTGACAAATTTAGGGAATTATGTCCTTTAAGAGGTTGACCAGGGTTGTGTACAAACCCTCAAAACAACAGCATTTTAAGTGTACTGGCCCTTTAAGAGGTGGACCTGGGAAGCTTACGGACCTTTAAAATTGGCAATACTTTAAGGTGACTGGCCTATGAAGAGGATGACCATGGAAGTGGACAGTCCTTAAAGATGCATTATTGTGTGTGGGTGGCCTTCTAAGAGACAACCCTGGGAATGGACAGACCTTTGGAAATGTCAATGTGGCTTATGAAGTGGAAAGCCACTTGAACATGTGACATGTTTTGCGGACTGGCCCTTTAAGAGGCAGACCCTAGAAGTGGACAAACCCTTGAAGAGGTGACAAATTTAGGGAATTATGTCCTTTAAGAGGTTGACCAGGGTTGTGTACAAACCCTCGAAACAACAGCATTTTAAGTGTACTGGCCCTTTAAGAGGTGGACCTGGGAAGCTTACAGACCTTTAAAATTGGCAATACTTTAAGGTGACTGGCCTATGAAGAGGATGACCATGGAAGTGGACAGTCCTTAAAGATGCATTATTGTGTGTGGGTGGCCTTCTAAGAGACAACCCTGGGAATGGACAGACCTTTGGAAATGTCAATGTGGCTTATGAAGTGGAAAGCCACTTGAACATGTGACATGTTTTGCGGACTGGCCCTTTAAGAGGCAGACCCTAGAAGTGGACAAACCCTTGAAGAGGTGACAAATTTAGGGAATTATGTCCTTTAAGAGGTTGACCAGGGTTGTGTACAAACCCTCGAAACAACAGCATTTTAAGTGTACTGGCCCTTTAAGAGGTGGACCTGGGAAGCTTACGGACCTTTAAAATTGGCAATACTTTAAGGTGACTGGCCTATGAAGAGGATGACCATGGAAGTGGACAGTCCTTAAAGATGCATTATTGTGTGTGGGTGGCCTTCTAAGAGACAACCCTGGGAATGGACAGACCTTTGGAAATGTCAATGTGGCTTATGAAGTGGAAATCCACTTGAACATGTGACATGTTTTGATGACTGGCCCTTTAAGAGGCAGACCCTAGATGTGGACAAACCCTTGAAGAGGTGACACATTTAGGGAATTATGTCCTTTAAGAGGTTGACCAGGGTTGTGTACAAACCCTTGAAACAACAGCATTTTAAGTGTACTGGCCCTTTAAGAGGTGGACCTGGGAAGCTTACGGACCTTTAAAATTGGCAATACTTTAAGGTGACTGCCTATCAAGAGGATGACCATGGAAGTGGACAGTCCTTAAAGATGCATTATTGTGTGTGGGTGGCCTTCTAAGAGACAACCCTGGGAATGGACAGACCTTTGGAAATGTCAATGTGGCTTATGAAGTGGAAAGCCACTTGAACATGTGACATGTTTTGCGGACTGGCCCTTTAAGAGGCAGACCCTAGATGTGGACAAACCCTTGAAGAGGTGACAAATTTAGGGAATTATGTCCTTTAAGAGGTTGACCAGGGTTGTGTACAAACCCTTGAAACAACAGCATTTTAAGTGTACTGGCCCTTTAAGAGGTGGACCTGGGAAGCTTACGGACCTTTAAAATTGGCAATACTTTAAGGTGACTGGCCTATGAAGAGGATGACCATGGAAGTGGACAGTCCTTAAAGATGCATTATTGTGTGTGGGTGGCCTTCTAAGAGACAACCCTGGGAATGGACAGACCTTTGGAAATGTCAATGTGGCTTATGAAGTGGAAAGCCACTTGAACATGTGACATGTTTTGCGGACTGGCCCTTTAAGAGGCAGACCCTAGAAGTGGACAAACCCTTGAAGAGGTGACAAATTTAGGGAATTATGTCCTTTAAGAGGTTGACCAGGGTTGTGTACAAACCCTCGAAACAACAGCATTTTAAGTGTACTGGCCCTTTAAGAGGTGGACCTGGGAAGCTTACGGACCTTTAAAATTGGCAATACTTTAAGGTGACTGGCCTATGAAGAGGATGACCATGGAAGTGGACAGTCCTTAAAGATGCATTATTGTGTGTGGGTGGCCTTCTAAGAGACAACCCTGGGAATGGACAGACCTTTGGAAATGTCAATGTGGCTTATGAAGTGGAAAGCCACTTGAACATGTGACATGTTTTGCGGACTGGCCCTTTAAGAGGCAGACCCTAGAAGTGGACAAACCCTTGAAGAGGTGACAAATTTAGGGAATTATGTCCTTTAAGAGGTTGACCAGGGTTGTGTACAAACCCTCGAAACAACAGCATTTTAAGTGTACTGGCCCTTTAAGAGGTGGACCTGGGAAGCTTACGGACCTTTAAAATTGGCAATACTTTAAGGTGACTGGCCTATGAAGAGGATGACCATGGAAGTGGACAGTCCTTAAAGATGCATTATTGTGTGTGGGTGGCCTTCTAAGAGACAACCTGGGAATGGACAGACCTTTGGAAATGTCAATGTGGCTTATGAAGTGGAAAGCCACTTGAACATGTGACATGTTTTGCGGACTGGCCCTTTAAGAGGCAGACCCTAGAAGTGGACAAACCCTTGAAGAGGTGACAAATTTAGGGAATTATGTCCTTTAAGAGGTTGACCAGGGTTGTGTACAAACCCTCGAAACAACAGCATTTTAAGTGTACTGGCCCTTTAAGAGGTGGACCTGGGAAGCTTACGGACCTTTAAAATTGGCAATACTTTAAGGTGACTGGCCTATGAAGAGGATGACCATGGAAGTGGACAGTCCTTAAAGATGCATTATTGTGTGTGGGTGGCCTTCTAAGAGACAACCCTGGGAATGGACAGACCTTTGGAAATGTCAATGTGGCTTATGAAGTGGAAAGCCACTTGAACATGTGACATGTTTTGCGGACTGGCCCTTTAAGAGGCAGACCCTAGAAGTGGACAAACCCTTGAAGAGGTGACAAATTTAGGGAATTATGTCCTTTAAGAGGTTGACCAGGGTTGTGTACAAACCCTCGAAACAACAGCATTTTAAGTGTACTGGCCCTTTAAGAGGTGGACCTGGGAAGCTTACGGACCTTTAAAATTGGCAATACTTTAAGGTGACTGGCCTATGAAGAGGATGACCATGGAAGTGGACAGTCCTTAAAGATGCATTATTGTGTGTGGGTGGCCTTCTAAGAGACAACCCTGGGAATGGACAGACCTTTGGAAATGTCAATGTGGCTTATGAAGTGGAAAGCCACTTGAACATGTGACATCTTTTGCGGACTGGCCCTTTAAGAGGCAGACCCTAGAAGTGGACAAACCCTTGAAGAGGTGACAAATTTAGGGAATTATGTCCTTTAAGAGGTTGACCAGGGTTGTGTACAAACCCTCGAAACAACAGCATTTTAAGTGTACTGGCCCTTTAAGAGGTGGACCTGGGAAGCTTACAGACCTTTAAAATTGGCAATACTTTAAGGTGACTGGCCTTTGAAGAGGATGACCATGGAAGTGGACAGTCCTTAAAGATGCATTATTGTGTGTGGGTGGCCTTCTAAGAGACAACCCTGGGAATGGACAGACCTTTGGAAATGTCAATGTGGCTTATGAAGTGGAAAGCCACTTGAACATGTGACATGTTTTGCGGACTGGCCCTTTAAGAGGCAGACCCTAGAAGTGGACAAACCCTTGAAGAGGTGACAAATTTAGGGAATTATGTCCTTTAAGAGGTTGACCAGGGTTGTGTACAAACCCTCGAAACAACAGCATTTTAAGTGTACTGGCCCTTTAAGAGGTGGACCTGGGAAGCTTACAGACCTTTAAAATTGGCAATACTTTAAGGTGACTGGCCTATGAAGAGGATGACCATGGAAGTGGACAGTCCTTAAAGATGCATTATTGTGTGTGGGTGGCCTTCTAAGAGACAACCCTGGGAATGGACAGACCTTTGGAAATGTCAATGTGGCTTATGAAGTGGAAAGCCACTTGAACATGTGACATGTTTTGATGACTGGCCCTTTAAGAGGCAGACCCTAGATGTGGACAAACCCTTGAAGAGGTGACACATTTAGGGAATTATGTCCTTTAAGAGGTTGACCAGGGTTGTGTACAAACCCTTGAAACAACAGCATTTTAAGTGTACTGGCCCTTTAAGAGGTGGACCTGGGAAGCTTACAGACCTTTAAAATTGGCAATACTTTAAGGTGACTGGCCTATGAAGAGGATGACCATGGAAGTGGACAGTCCTTAAAGATGCATTATTGTGTGTGGGTGGCCTTCTAAGAGACAACCCTGGGAATGGACAGACCTTTGGAAATGTCAACGTGGCTTATGAAGTGGAAAGCCACTTGAACATGTGACATGTTTTCATGACTGGCCCTTTAAGAGGCAGACCCTAGATGTGGACAAACCCTTGAAGAGGTGACACATTTAGGGAATTATGTCCTTTAAGAGGTTGACCAGGGTTGTGTACAAACCCTTGAAACAACAGCATTTTAAGTGTACTGGCCCTTTAAGAGGTGGACCTGGGAAGCTTACAGACCTTTAAAATTGGCAATACTTTAAGGTGACTGGCCTATGAAGAGGATGACCATGGAAGTGGACAGTCCTTAAAGATGCATTATTGTGTGTGGGTGGCCTTCTAAGAGACAACCCTGGGAATGGACAGACCTTTGGAAATGTCAATGTGGCTTATGAAGTGGAAATCCACTTGAACATGTGACATGTTTTGATGACTGGCCCTTTAAGAGGCAGACCCTAGATGTGGACAAACCCTTGAAGAGGTGACACATTTAGGGAATTATGTCCTTTAAGAGGTTGACCAGGGTTGTGTACAAACCCTTGAAACAACAGCATTTTAAGTGTACTGGCCCTTTAAGAGGTGGACCTGGGAAGCTTACGGACCTTTAAAATTGGCAATACTTTAAGGTGACTGGCCTATGAAGAGGATGACCATGGAAGTGGACAGTCCTTAAAGATGCATTATTGTGTGTGGGTGGCCTTCTAAGAGACAACCCTGGGAATGGACAGACCTTTGGAAATGTCAATGTGGCTTATGAAGTGGAAAGCCACTTGAACATGTGACATGTTTTGCGGACTGGCCCTTTAAGAGGCAGACCCTAGAAGTGGACAAACCCTTGAAGAGGTGACAAATTTAGGGAATTATGTCCTTTAAGAGGTTGACCAGGGTTGTGTACAAACCCTCGAAACAACAGCATTTTAAGTGTACTGGCCCTTTAAGAGGTGGACCTGGGAAGCTTACGGACCTTTAAAATTGGCAATACTTTAAGGTGACTGGCCTATGAAGAGGATGACCATGGAAGTGGACAGTCCTTAAAGATGCATTATTGTGTGTGGGTGGCCTTCTAAGAGACAACCCTGGGAATGGACAGACCTTTGGAAATGTCAATGTGGCTTATGAAGTGGAAAGCCACTTGAACATGTGACATGTTTTGCGGACTGGCCCTTTAAGAGGCAGACCCTAGAAGTGGACAAACCCTTGAAGAGGTGACAAATTTAGGGAATTATGTCCTTTAAGAGGTTGACCAGGGTTGTGTACAAACCCTCGAAACAACAGCATTTTAAGTGTACTGGCCCTTTAAGAGGTGGACCTGGGAAGCTTACGGACCTTTAAAATTGGCAATACTTTAAGGTGACTGCCTATCAAGAGGATGACCATGGAAGTGGACAGTCCTTAAAGATGCATTATTGTGTGTGGGTGGCCTTCTAAGAGACAACCCTGGGAATGGACAGACCTTTGGAAATGTCAATGTGGCTTATGAAGTGGAAAGCCACTTGAACATGTGACATGTTTTGCGGACTGGCCCTTTAAGAGGCAGACCCTAGATGTGGACAAACCCTTGAAGAGGTGACAAATTTAGGGAATTATGTCCTTTAAGAGGTTGACCAGGGTTGTGTACAAACCCTTGAAACAACAGCATTTTAAGTGTACTGGCCCTTTAAGAGGTGGACCTGGGAAGCTTACGGACCTTTAAAATTGGCAATACTTTAAGGTGACTGGCCTATGAAGAGGATGACCATGGAAGTGGACAGTCCTTAAAGATGCATTATTGTGTGTGGGTGGCCTTCTAAGAGACAACCCTGGGAATGGACAGACCTTTGGAAATGTCAATGTGGCTTATGAAGTGGAAAGCCACTTGAACATGTGACATGTTTTGCGGACTGGCCCTTTAAGAGGCAGACCCTAGAAGTGGACAAACCCTTGAAGAGGTGACAAATTTAGGGAATTATGTCCTTTAAGAGGTTGACCAGGGTTGTGTACAAACCCTCGAAACAACAGCATTTTAAGTGTACTGGCCCTTTAAGATGTGGACCTGGGAAGCTTACGGACCTTTAAAATTGGCAATACTTTAAGGTGACTGGCCTATGAAGAGGATGACCATGGAAGTGGACAGTCCTTAAAGATGCATTATTGTGTGTGGGTGGCCTTCTAAGAGACAACCCTGGGAATGGACAGACCTTTGGAAATGTCAATGTGGCTTATGAAGTGGAAAGCCACTTGAACATGTGACATGTTTTGCGGACTGGCCCTTTAAGAGGCAGACCCTAGAAGTGGACAAACCCTTGAAGAGGTGACAAATTTAGGGAATTATGTCCTTTAAGAGGTTGACCAGGGTTGTGTACAAACCCTCGAAACAACAGCATTTTAAGTGTACTGGCCCTTTAAGAGGTGGACCTGGGAAGCTTACGGACCTTTAAAATTGGCAATACTTTAAGGTGACTGGCCTATGAAGAGGATGACCATGGAAGTGGACAGTCCTTAAAGATGCATTATTGTGTGTGGGTGGCCTTCTAAGAGACAACCCTGGGAATGGACAGACCTTTGGAAATGTCAATGTGGCTTATGAAGTGGAAAGCCACTTGAACATGTGACATGTTTTGCGGACTGGCCCTTTAAGAGGCAGACCCTAGAAGTGGACAAACCCTTGAAGAGGTGACAAATTTAGGGAATTATGTCCTTTAAGAGGTTGACCAGGGTTGTGTACAAACCCTCGAAACAACAGCATTTTAAGTGTACTGGCCCTTTAAGAGGTGGACCTGGGAAGCTTACGGACCTTTAAAATTGGCAATACTTTAAGGTGACTGGCCTATGAAGAGGATGACCATGGAAGTGGACAGTCCTTAAAGATGCATTATTGTGTGTGGGTGGCCTTCTAAGAGACAACCTGGGAATGGACAGACCTTTGGAAATGTCAATGTGGCTTATGAAGTGGAAAGCCACTTGAACATGTGACATGTTTTGCGGACTGGCCCTTTAAGAGGCAGACCCTAGAAGTGGACAAACCCTTGAAGAGGTGACAAATTTAGGGAATTATGTCCTTTAAGAGGTTGACCAGGGTTGTGTACAAACCCTCGAAACAACAGCATTTTAAGTGTACTGGCCCTTTAAGAGGTGGACCTGGGAAGCTTACAGACCTTTAAAATTGGCAATACTTTAAGGTGACTGGCCTATGAAGAGGATGACCATGGAAGTGGACAGTCCTTAAAGATGCATTATTGTGTGTGGGTGGCCTTCTAAGAGACAACCCTGGGAATGGACAGACCTTTGGAAATGTCAATGTGGCTTATGAAGTGGAAAGCCACTTGAACATGTGACATGTTTTGCGGACTGGCCCTTTAAGAGGCAGACCCTAGAAGTGGACAAACCCTTGAAGAGGTGACAAATTTAGGGAATTATGTCCTTTAAGAGGTTGACCAGGGTTGTGTACAAACCCTCGAAACAACAGCATTTTAAGTGTACTGGCCCTTTAAGAGGTGGACCTGGGAAGCTTACAGACCTTTAAAATTGGCAATACTTTAAGGTGACTGGCCTATGAAGAGGATGACCATGGAAGTGGACAGTCCTTAAAGATGCATTATTGTGTGTGGGTGGCCTTCTAAGAGACAACCCTGGGAATGGACAGACCTTTGGAAATGTCAATGTGGCTTATGAAGTGGAAAGCCACTTGAACATGTGACATGTTTTGATGACTGGCCCTTTAAGAGGCAGACCCTAGATGTGGACAAACCCTTGAAGAGGTGACACATTTAGGGAATTATGTCCTTTAAGAGGTTGACCAGGGTTGTGTACAAACCCTTGAAACAACAGCATTTTAAGTGTACTGGCCCTTTAAGAGGTGGACCTGGGAAGCTTACAGACCTTTAAAATTGGCAATACTTTAAGGTGACTGGCCTATGAAGAGGATGACCATGGAAGTGGACAGTCCTTAAAGATGCATTATTGTGTGTGGGTGGCCTTCTAAGAGACAACCCTGGGAATGGACAGACCTTTGGAAATGTCAATGTGGCTTATGAAGTGGAAAGCCACTTGAACATGTGACATGTTTTGATGACTGGCCCTTTAAGAGGCAGACCCTAGAAGTGGACAAACCCTTGAAGAGGTGACAAATTTAGGGAATTATGTCCTTTAAGAGGTTGACCAGGGTTGTGTACAAACCCTTGAAACAACAGCATTTTAAGTGTACTGGCCCTTTAAGAGGTGGACCTGGGAAGCTTACGGACCTTTAAAATTGGCAATACTTTAAGGTGACTGGCCTATGAAGAGGATGACCATGGAAGTGGACAGTCCTTAAAGATGCATTATTGTGTGTGGGTGGCCTTCTAAGAGACAACCCTGGGAATGGACAGACCTTTGGAAATGTCAATGTGGCTTATGAAGTGGAAAGCCACTTGAACATGTGACATGTTTTGCGGACTGGCCCTTTAAGAGGCAGACCCTAGAAGTGGACAAACCCTTGAAGAGGTGACAAATTTAGGGAATTATGTCCTTTAAGAGGTTGACCAGGGTTGTGTACAAACCCTCGAAACAACAGCATTTTAAGTGTACTGGCCCTTTAAGAGGTGGACCTGGGAAGCTTACGGACCTTTAAAATTGGCAATACTTTAAGGTGACTGGCCTATGAAGAGGATGACCATGGCAGTGGACAGTCCTTAAAGATGCATTATTGTGTGTGGGTGGCCTTCTAAGAGACAACCCTGGGAATGGACAGACCTTTGGAAATGTCAATGTGGCTTATGAAGTGGAAAGCCACTTGAACATGTGACATGTTTTGCGGACTGGCCCTTTAAGAGGCAGACCCTAGAAGTGGACAAACCCTTGAAGAGGTGACAAATTTAGGGAATTATGTCCTTTAAGAGGTTGACCAGGGTTGTGTACAAACCCTCGAAACAACAGCATTTTAAGTGTACTGGCCCTTTAAGAGGTGGACCTGGGAAGCTTACGGACCTTTAAAATTGGCAATACTTTAAGGTGACTGGCCTATGAAGAGGATGACCATGGAAGTGGACAGTCCTTAAAGATGCATTATTGTGTGTGGGTGGCCTTCTAAGAGACAACCCTGGGAATGGACAGACCTTTGGAAATGTCAATGTGGCTTATGAAGTGGAAAGCCACTTGAACATGTGACATGTTTTGCGGACTGGCCCTTTAAGAGGCAGACCCTAGAAGTGGACAAACCCTTGAAGAGGTGACAAATTTAGGGAATTATGTCCTTTAAGAGGTTGACCAGGGTTGTGTACAAACCCTCAAAACAACAGCATTTTAAGTGTACTGGCCCTTTAAGAGGTGGACCTGGGAAGCTTACGGACCTTTAAAATTGGCAATACTTTAAGGTGACTGGCCTATGAAGAGGATGACCATGGAAGTGGACAGTCCTTAAAGATGCATTATTGTGTGTGGGTGGCCTTCTAAGAGACAACCCTGGGAATGGACAGACCTTTGGAAATGTCAATGTGGCTTATGAAGTGGAAAGCCACTTGAACATGTGACATGTTTTGCGGACTGGCCCTTTAAGAGGCAGACCCTAGAAGTGGACAAACCCTTGAAGAGGTGACAAATTTAGGGAATTATGTCCTTTAAGAGGTTGACCAGGGTTGTGTACAAACCCTCGAAACAACAGCATTTTAAGTGTACTGGCCCTTTAAGAGGTGGACCTGGGAAGCTTACGGACCTTTAAAATTGGCAATACTTTAAGGTGACTGGCCTATGAAGAGGATGACCATGGAAGTGGACAGTCCTTAAAGATGCATTATTGTGTGTGGGTGGCCTTCTAAGAGACAACCCTGGGAATGGACAGACCTTTGGAAATGTCAATGTGGCTTATGAAGTGGAAAGCCACTTGAACATGTGACATGTTTTGCGGACTGGCCCTTTAAGAGGCAGACCCTAGAAGTGGACAAACCCTTGAAGAGGTGACAAATTTAGGGAATTATGTCCTTTAAGAGGTTGACCAGGGTTGTGTACAAACCCTCGAAACAACAGCATTTTAAGTGTACTGGCCCTTTAAGAGGTGGACCTGGGAAGCTTACGGACCTTTAAAATTGGCAATACTTTAAGGTGACTGGCCTATGAAGAGGATGACCATGGAAGTGGACAGTCCTTAAAGATGCATTATTGTGTGTGGGTGGCCTTCTAAGAGACAACCCTGGGAATGGACAGACCTTTGGAAATGTCAATGTGGCTTATGAAGTGGAAAGCCACTTGAACATGTGACATGTTTTGCGGACTGGCCCTTTAAGAGGCAGACCCTAGAAGTGGACAAACCCTTGAAGAGGTGACAAATTTAGGGAATTATGTCCTTTAAGAGGTTGACCAGGGTTGTGTACAAACCCTCGAAACAACAGCATTTTAAGTGTACTGGCCCTTTAAGAGGTGGACCTGGGAAGCTTACGGACCTTTAAAATTGGCAATACTTTAAGGTGACTGGCCTATGAAGAGGATGACCATGGAAGTGGACAGTCCTTAAAGATGCATTATTGTGTGTGGGTGGCCTTCTAAGAGACAACCCTGGGAATGGACAGACCTTTGGAAATGTCAATGTGGCTTATGAAGTGGAAAGCCACTTGAACATGTGACATGTTTTGCGGACTGGCCCTTTAAGAGGCAGACCCTAGAAGTGGACAAACCCTTGAAGAGGTGACAAATTTAGGGAATTATGTCCTTTAAGAGGTTGACCAGGGTTGTGTACAAACCCTCGAAACAACAGCATTTTAAGTGTACTGGCCCTTTAAGAGGTGGACCTGGGAAGCTTACGGACCTTTAAAATTGGCAATACTTTAAGGTGACTGGCCTATGAAGAGGATGACCATGGAAGTGGACAGTCCTTAAAGATGCATTATTGTGTGTGGGTGGCCTTCTAAGAGACAACCCTGGGAATGGACAGACCTTTGGAAATGTCAATGTGGCTTATGAAGTGGAAAGCCACTTGAACATGTGACATGTTTTGCGGACTGGCCCTTTAAGAGGCAGACCCTAGAAGTGGACAAACCCTTGAAGAGGTGACAAATTTAGGGAATTATGTCCTTTAAGAGGTTGACCAGGGTTGTGTACAAACCCTCGAAACAACAGCATTTTAAGTGTACTGGCCCTTTAAGAGGTGGACCTGGGAAGTTTACGGACCTTTAAAATTGGCAATACTTTAAGGTGACTGGCCTATGAAGAGGATGACCATGGAAGTGGACAGTCCTTAAAGATGCATTATTGTGTGTGGGTGGCCTTCTAAGAGACAACCCTGGGAATGGACAGACCTTTGGAAATGTCAATGTGGCTTATGAAGTGGAAAGCCACTTGAACATGTGACATGTTTTGCGGACTGGCCCTTTAAGAGGCAGACCCTAGAAGTGGACAAACCCTTGAAGAGGTGACAAATTTAGGGAATTATGTCCTTTAAGAGGTTGACCAGGGTTGTGTACAAACCCTCGAAACAACAGCATTTTAAGTGTACTGGCCCTTTAAGAGGTGGACCTGGGAAGCTTACAGACCTTTAAAATTGGCAATACTTTAAGGTGACTGGCCTTTGAAGAGGATGACCATGGAAGTGGACAGTCCTTAAAGATGCATTATTGTGTGTGGGTGGCCTTCTAAGAGACAACCCTGGGAATGGACAGACCTTTGGAAATGTCAATGTGGCTTATGAAGTGGAAAGCCACTTGAACATGTGACATGTTTTGCGGACTGGCCCTTTAAGAGGCAGACCCTAGAAGTGGACAAACCCTTGAAGAGGTGACAAATTTAGGGAATTATGTCCTTTAAGAGGTTGACCAGGGTTGTGTACAAACCCTCGAAACAACAGCATTTTAAGTGTACTGGCCCTTTAAGAGGTGGACCTGGGAAGCTTACAGACCTTTAAAATTGGCAATACTTTAAGGTGACTGGCCTATGAAGAGGATGACCATGGAAGTGGACAGTCCTTAAAGATGCATTATTGTGTGTGGGTGGCCTTCTAAGAGACAACCCTGGGAATGGACAGACCTTTGGAAATGTCAATGTGGCTTATGAAGTGGAAAGCCACTTGAACATGTGACATGTTTTGATGACTGGCCCTTTAAGAGGCAGACCCTAGATGTGGACAAACCCTTGAAGAGGTGACACATTTAGGGAATTATGTCCTTTAAGAGGTTGACCAGGGTTGTGTACAAACCCTTGAAACAACAGCATTTTAAGTGTACTGGCCCTTTAAGAGGTGGACCTGGGAAGCTTACAGACCTTTAAAATTGGCAATACTTTAAGGTGACTGGCCTATGAAGAGGATGACCATGGAAGTGGACAGTCCTTAAAGATGCATTATTGTGTGTGGGTGGCCTTCTAAGAGACAACCCTGGGAATGGACAGACCTTTGGAAATGTCAATGTGGCTTATGAAGTGGAAATCCACTTGAACATGTGACATGTTTTGATGACTGGCCCTTTAAGAGGCAGACCCTAGATGTGGACAAACCCTTGAAGAGGTGACACATTTAGGGAATTATGTCCTTTAAGAGGTTGACCAGGGTTGTGTACAAACCCTTGAAACAACAGCATTTTAAGTGTACTGGCCCTTTAAGAGGTGGACCTGGGAAGCTTACGGACCTTTAAAATTGGCAATACTTTAAGGTGACTGGCCTATGAAGAGGATGACCATGGAAGTGGACAGTCCTTAAAGATGCATTATTGTGTGTGGGTGGCCTTCTAAGAGACAACCCTGGGAATGGACAGACCTTTGGAAATGTCAATGTGGCTTATGAAGTGGAAAGCCACTTGAACATGTGACATGTTTTGCGGACTGGCCCTTTAAGAGGCAGACCCTAGAAGTGGACAAACCCTTGAAGAGGTGACAAATTTAGGGAATTATGTCCTTTAAGAGGTTGACCAGGGTTGTGTACAAACCCTCGAAACAACAGCATTTTAAGTGTACTGGCCCTTTAAGAGGTGGACCTGGGAAGCTTACGGACCTTTAAAATTGGCAATACTTTAAGGTGACTGGCCTATGAAGAGGATGACCATGGCAGTGGACAGTCCTTAAAGATGCATTATTGTGTGTGGGTGGCCTTCTAAGAGACAACCCTGGGAATGGACAGACCTTTGGAAATGTCAATGTGGCTTATGAAGTGGAAAGCCACTTGAACATGTGACATGTTTTGCGGACTGGCCCTTTAAGAGGCAGACCCTAGAAGTGGACAAACCCTTGAAGAGGTGACAAATTTAGGGAATTATGTCCTTTAAGAGGTTGACCAGGGTTGTGTACAAACCCTCGAAACAACAGCATTTTAAGTGTACTGGCCCTTTAAGAGGTGGACCTGGGAAGCTTACGGACCTTTAAAATTGGCAATACTTTAAGGTGACTGGCCTATGAAGAGGATGACCATGGAAGTGGACAGTCCTTAAAGATGCATTATTGTGTGTGGGTGGCCTTCTAAGAGACAACCCTGGGAATGGACAGACCTTTGGAAATGTCAATGTGGCTTATGAAGTGGAAAGCCACTTGAACATGTGACATGTTTTGCGGACTGGCCCTTTAAGAGGCAGACCCTAGAAGTGGACAAACCCTTGAAGAGGTGACAAATTTAGGGAATTATGTCCTTTAAGAGGTTGACCAGGGTTGTGTACAAACCCTCGAAACAACAGCATTTTAAGTGTACTGGCCCTTTAAGAGGTGGACCTGGGAAGCTTACGGACCTTTAAAATTGGCAATACTTTAAGGTGACTGGCCTATGAAGAGGATGACCATGGAAGTGGACAGTCCTTAAAGATGCATTATTGTGTGTGGGTGGCCTTCTAAGAGACAACCCTGGGAATGGACAGACCTTTGGAAATGTCAATGTGGCTTATGAAGTGGAAAGCCACTTGAACATGTGACATGTTTTGCGGACTGGCCCTTTAAGAGGCAGACCCTAGAAGTGGACAAACCCTTGAAGAGGTGACAAATTTAGGGAATTATGTCCTTTAAGAGGTTGACCAGGGTTGTGTACAAACCCTCGAAACAACAGCATTTTAAGTGTACTGGCCCTTTAAGAGGTGGACCTGGGAAGCTTACGGACCTTTAAAATTGGCAATACTTTAAGGTGACTGGCCTATGAAGAGGATGACCATGGAAGTGGACAGTCCTTAAAGATGCATTATTGTGTGTGGGTGGCCTTCTAAGAGACAACCCTGGGAATGGACAGACCTTTGGAAATGTCAATGTGGCTTATGAAGTGGAAAGCCACTTGAACATGTGACATGTTTTGCGGACTGGCCCTTTAAGAGGCAGACCCTAGAAGTGGACAAACCCTTGAAGAGGTGACAAATTTAGGGAATTATGTCCTTTAAGAGGTTGACCAGGGTTGTGTACAAACCCTCGAAACAACAGCATTTTAAGTGTACTGGCCCTTTAAGAGGTGGACCTGGGAAGCTTACGGACCTTTAAAATTGGCAATACTTTAAGGTGACTGGCCTATGAAGAGGATGACCATGGAAGTGGACAGTCCTTAAAGATGCATTATTGTGTGTGGGTGGCCTTCTAAGAGACAACCCTGGGAATGGACAGACCTTTGGAAATGTCAATGTGGCTTATGAAGTGGAAAGCCACTTGAACATGTGACATGTTTTGCGGACTGGCCCTTTAAGAGGCAGACCCTAGAAGTGGACAAACCCTTGAAGAGGTGACAAATTTAGGGAATTATGTCCTTTAAGAGGTTGACCAGGGTTGTGTACAAACCCTCGAAACAACAGCATTTTAAGTGTACTGGCCCTTTAAGAGGTGGACCTGGGAAGCTTACGGACCTTTAAAATTGGCAATACTTTAAGGTGACTGGCCTATGAAGAGGATGACCATGGAAGTGGACAGTCCTTAAAGATGCATTATTGTGTGTGGGTGGCCTTCTAAGAGACAACCCTGGGAATGGACAGACCTTTGGAAATGTCAATGTGGCTTATGAAGTGGAAAGCCACTTGAACATGTGACATGTTTTGCGGACTGGCCCTTTAAGAGGCAGACCCTAGAAGTGGACAAACCCTTGAAGAGGTGACAAATTTAGGGAATTATGTCCTTTAAGAGGTTGACCAGGGTTGTGTACAAACCCTCGAAACAACAGCATTTTAAGTGTACTGGCCCTTTAAGAGGTGGACCTGGGAAGCTTACGGACCTTTAAAATTGGCAATACTTTAAGGTGACTGGCCTATGAAGAGGATGACCATGGAAGTGGACAGTCCTTAAAGATGCATTATTGTGTGTGGGTGGCCTTCTAAGAGACAACCCTGGGAATGGACAGACCTTTGGAAATGTCAATGTGGCTTATGAAGTGGAAAGCCACTTGAACATGTGACATGTTTTGCGGACTGGCCCTTTAAGAGGCAGACCCTAGAAGTGGACAAACCCTTGAAGAGGTGACAAATTTAGGGAATTATGTCCTTTAAGAGGTTGACCAGGGTTGTGTACAAACCCTCGAAACAACAGCATTTTAAGTGTACTGGCCCTTTAAGAGGTGGACCTGGGAAGCTTACGGACCTTTAAAATTGGCAATACTTTAAGGTGACTGGCCTATGAAGAGGATGACCATGGAAGTGGACAGTCCTTAAAGATGCATTATTGTGTGTGGGTGGCCTTCTAAGAGACAACCCTGGGAATGGACAGACCTTTGGAAATGTCAATGTGGCTTATGAAGTGGAAAGCCACTTGAACATGTGACATGTTTTGCGGACTGGCCCTTTAAGAGGCAGACCCTAGAAGTGGACAAACCCTTGAAGAGGTGACAAATTTAGGGAATTATGTCCTTTAAGAGGTTGACCAGGGTTGTGTACAAACCCTCGAAACAACAGCATTTTAAGTGTACTGGCCCTTTAAGAGGTGGACCTGGGAAGCTTACGGACCTTTAAAATTGGCAATACTTTAAGGTGACTGGCCTATGAAGAGGATGACCATGGAAGTGGACAGTCCTTAAAGATGCATTATTGTGTGTGGGTGGCCTTCTAAGAGACAACCCTGGGAATGGACAGACCTTTGGAAATGTCAATGTGGCTTATGAAGTGGAAAGCCACTTGAACATGTGACATGTTTTGCGGACTGGCCCTTTAAGAGGCAGACCCTAGAAGTGGACAAACCCTTGAAGAGGTGACAAATTTAGGGAATTATGTCCTTTAAGAGGTTGACCAGGGTTGTGTACAAACCCTCGAAACAACAGCATTTTAAGTGTACTGGCCCTTTAAGAGGTGGACCTGGGAAGCTTACGGACCTTTAAAATTGGCAATACTTTAAGGTGACTGGCCTATGAAGAGGATGACCATGGAAGTGGACAGTCCTTAAAGATGCATTATTGTGTGTGGGTGGCCTTCTAAGAGACAACCCTGGGAATGGACAGACCTTTGGAAATGTCAATGTGGCTTATGAAGTGGAAAGCCACTTGAACATGTGACATGTTTTGCGGACTGGCCCTTTAAGAGGCAGACCCTAGAAGTGGACAAACCCTTGAAGAGGTGACAAATTTAGGGAATTATGTCCTTTAAGAGGTTGACCAGGGTTGTGTACAAACCCTCGAAACAACAGCATTTTAAGTGTACTGGCCCTTTAAGAGGTGGACCTGGGAAGCTTACGGACCTTTAAAATTGGCAATACTTTAAGGTGACTGGCCTATGAAGAGGATGACCATGGAAGTGGACAGTCCTTAAAGATGCATTATTGTGTGTGGGTGGCCTTCTAAGAGACAACCCTGGGAATGGACAGACCTTTGGAAATGTCAATGTGGCTTATGAAGTGGAAAGCCACTTGAACATGTGACATGTTTTGCGGACTGGCCCTTTAAGAGGCAGACCCTAGAAGTGGACAAACCCTTGAAGAGGTGACAAATTTAGGGAATTATGTCCTTTAAGAGGTTGACCAGGGTTGTGTACAAACCCTCGAAACAACAGCATTTTAAGTGTACTGGCCCTTTAAGAGGTGGACCTGGGAAGCTTACGGACCTTTAAAATTGGCAATACTTTAAGGTGACTGGCCTATGAAGAGGATGACCATGGAAGTGGACAGTCCTTAAAGATGCATTATTGTGTGTGGGTGGCCTTCTAAGAGACAACCCTGGGAATGGACAGACCTTTGGAAATGTCAATGTGGCTTATGAAGTGGAAAGCCACTTGAACATGTGACATGTTTTGCGGACTGGCCCTTTAAGAGGCAGACCCTAGAAGTGGACAAACCCTTGAAGAGGTGACAAATTTAGGGAATTATGTCCTTTAAGAGGTTGACCAGGGTTGTGTACAAACCCTCGAAACAACAGCATTTTAAGTGTACTGGCCCTTTAAGAGGTGGACCTGGGAAGCTTACGGACCTTTAAAATTGGCAATACTTTAAGGTGACTGGCCTATGAAGAGGATGACCATGGAAGTGGACAGTCCTTAAAGATGCATTATTGTGTGTGGGTGGCCTTCTAAGAGACAACCCTGGGAATGGACAGACCTTTGGAAATGTCAATGTGGCTTATGAAGTGGAAAGCCACTTGAACATGTGACATGTTTTGCGGACTGGCCCTTTAAGAGGCAGACCCTAGAAGTGGACAAACCCTTGAAGAGGTGACAAATTTAGGGAATTATGTCCTTTAAGAGGTTGACCAGGGTTGTGTACAAACCCTCGAAACAACAGCATTTTAAGTGTACTGGCCCTTTAAGAGGTGGACCTGGGAAGCTTACGGACCTTTAAAATTGGCAATACTTTAAGGTGACTGGCCTATGAAGAGGATGACCATGGAAGTGGACAGTCCTTAAAGATGCATTATTGTGTGTGGGTGGCCTTCTAAGAGACAACCCTGGGAATGGACAGACCTTTGGAAATGTCAATGTGGCTTATGAAGTGGAAAGCCACTTGAACATGTGACATGTTTTGCGGACTGGCCCTTTAAGAGGCAGACCCTAGAAGTGGACAAACCCTTGAAGAGGTGACAAATTTAGGGAATTATGTCCTTTAAGAGGTTGACCAGGGTTGTGTACAAACCCTCGAAACAACAGCATTTTAAGTGTACTGGCCCTTTAAGAGGTGGACCTGGGAAGCTTACGGACCTTTAAAATTGGCAATACTTTAAGGTGACTGGCCTATGAAGAGGATGACCATGGAAGTGGACAGTCCTTAAAGATGCATTATTGTGTGTGGGTGGCCTTCTAAGAGACAACCCTGGGAATGGACAGACCTTTGGAAATGTCAATGTGGCTTATGAAGTGGAAAGCCACTTGAACATGTGACATGTTTTGCGGACTGGCCCTTTAAGAGGCAGACCCTAGAAGTGGACAAACCCTTGAAGAGGTGACAAATTTAGGGAATTATGTCCTTTAAGAGGTTGACCAGGGTTGTGTACAAACCCTCGAAACAACAGCATTTTAAGTGTACTGGCCCTTTAAGAGGTGGACCTGGGAAGCTTACGGACCTTTAAAATTGGCAATACTTTAAGGTGACTGGCCTATGAAGAGGATGACCATGGAAGTGGACAGTCCTTAAAGATGCATTATTGTGTGTGGGTGGCCTTCTAAGAGACAACCCTGGGAATGGACAGACCTTTGGAAATGTCAATGTGGCTTATGAAGTGGAAAGCCACTTGAACATGTGACATGTTTTGCGGACTGGCCCTTTAAGAGGCAGACCCTAGAAGTGGACAAACCCTTGAAGAGGTGACAAATTTAGGGAATTATGTCCTTTAAGAGGTTGACCAGGGTTGTGTACAAACCCTCGAAACAACAGCATTTTAAGTGTACTGGCCCTTTAAGAGGTGGACCTGGGAAGCTTACGGACCTTTAAAATTGGCAATACTTTAAGGTGACTGGCCTATGAAGAGGATGACCATGGAAGTGGACAGTCCTTAAAGATGCATTATTGTGTGTGGGTGGCCTTCTAAGAGACAACCCTGGGAATGGACAGACCTTTGGAAATGTCAATGTGGCTTATGAAGTGGAAAGCCACTTGAACATGTGACATGTTTTGCGGACTGGCCCTTTAAGAGGCAGACCCTAGAAGTGGACAAACCCTTGAAGAGGTGACAAATTTAGGGAATTATGTCCTTTAAGAGGTTGACCAGGGTTGTGTACAAACCCTCGAAACAACAGCATTTTAAGTGTACTGGCCCTTTAAGAGGTGGACCTGGGAAGCTTACGGACCTTTAAAATTGGCAATACTTTAAGGTGACTGGCCTATGAAGAGGATGACCATGGAAGTGGACAGTCCTTAAAGATGCATTATTGTGTGTGGGTGGCCTTCTAAGAGACAACCCTGGGAATGGACAGACCTTTGGAAATGTCAATGTGGCTTATGAAGTGGAAAGCCACTTGAACATGTGACATGTTTTGCGGACTGGCCCTTTAAGAGGCAGACCCTAGAAGTGGACAAACCCTTGAAGAGGTGACAAATTTAGGGAATTATGTCCTTTAAGAGGTTGACCAGGGTTGTGTACAAACCCTCGAAACAACAGCATTTTAAGTGTACTGGCCCTTTAAGAGGTGGACCTGGGAAGCTTACGGACCTTTAAAATTGGCAATACTTTAAGGTGACTGGCCTATGAAGAGGATGACCATGGAAGTGGACAGTCCTTAAAGATGCATTATTGTGTGTGGGTGGCCTTCTAAGAGACAACCCTGGGAATGGACAGACCTTTGGAAATGTCAATGTGGCTTATGAAGTGGAAAGCCACTTGAACATGTGACATGTTTTGCGGACTGGCCCTTTAAGAGGCAGACCCTAGAAGTGGACAAACCCTTGAAGAGGTGACAAATTTAGGGAATTATGTCCTTTAAGAGGTTGACCAGGGTTGTGTACAAACCCTCGAAACAACAGCATTTTAAGTGTACTGGCCCTTTAAGAGGTGGACCTGGGAAGCTTACGGACCTTTAAAATTGGCAATACTTTAAGGTGACTGGCCTATGAAGAGGATGACCATGGAAGTGGACAGTCCTTAAAGATGCATTATTGTGTGTGGGTGGCCTTCTAAGAGACAACCCTGGGAATGGACAGACCTTTGGAAATGTCAATGTGGCTTATGAAGTGGAAAGCCACTTGAACATGTGACATGTTTTGCGGACTGGCCCTTTAAGAGGCAGACCCTAGAAGTGGACAAACCCTTGAAGAGGTGACAAATTTAGGGAATTATGTCCTTTAAGAGGTTGACCAGGGTTGTGTACAAACCCTCGAAACAACAGCATTTTAAGTGTACTGGCCCTTTAAGAGGTGGACCTGGGAAGCTTACGGACCTTTAAAATTGGCAATACTTTAAGGTGACTGGCCTATGAAGAGGATGACCATGGAAGTGGACAGTCCTTAAAGATGCATTATTGTGTGTGGGTGGCCTTCTAAGAGACAACCCTGGGAATGGACAGACCTTTGGAAATGTCAATGTGGCTTATGAAGTGGAAAGCCACTTGAACATGTGACATGTTTTGCGGACTGGCCCTTTAAGAGGCAGACCCTAGAAGTGGACAAACCCTTGAAGAGGTGACAAATTTAGGGAATTATGTCCTTTAAGAGGTTGACCAGGGTTGTGTACAAACCCTCGAAACAACAGCATTTTAAGTGTACTGGCCCTTTAAGAGGTGGACCTGGGAAGCTTACGGACCTTTAAAATTGGCAATACTTTAAGGTGACTGGCCTATGAAGAGGATGACCATGGAAGTGGACAGTCCTTAAAGATGCATTATTGTGTGTGGGTGGCCTTCTAAGAGACAACCCTGGGAATGGACAGACCTTTGGAAATGTCAATGTGGCTTATGAAGTGGAAAGCCACTTGAACATGTGACATGTTTTGCGGACTGGCCCTTTAAGAGGCAGACCCTAGAAGTGGACAAACCCTTGAAGAGGTGACAAATTTAGGGAATTATGTCCTTTAAGAGGTTGACCAGGGTTGTGTACAAACCCTCGAAACAACAGCATTTTAAGTGTACTGGCCCTTTAAGAGGTGGACCTGGGAAGCTTACGGACCTTTAAAATTGGCAATACTTTAAGGTGACTGGCCTATGAAGAGGATGACCATGGAAGTGGACAGTCCTTAAAGATGCATTATTGTGTGTGGGTGGCCTTCTAAGAGACAACCCTGGGAATGGACAGACCTTTGGAAATGTCAATGTGGCTTATGAAGTGGAAAGCCACTTGAACATGTGACATGTTTTGCGGACTGGCCCTTTAAGAGGCAGACCCTAGAAGTGGACAAACCCTTGAAGAGGTGACAAATTTAGGGAATTATGTCCTTTAAGAGGTTGACCAGGGTTGTGTACAAACCCTCGAAACAACAGCATTTTAAGTGTACTGGCCCTTTAAGAGGTGGACCTGGGAAGCTTACGGACCTTTAAAATTGGCAATACTTTAAGGTGACTGGCCTATGAAGAGGATGACCATGGAAGTGGACAGTCCTTAAAGATGCATTATTGTGTGTGGGTGGCCTTCTAAGAGACAACCCTGGGAATGGACAGACCTTTGGAAATGTCAATGTGGCTTATGAAGTGGAAAGCCACTTGAACATGTGACATGTTTTGCGGACTGGCCCTTTAAGAGGCAGACCCTAGAAGTGGACAAACCCTTGAAGAGGTGACAAATTTAGGGAATTATGTCCTTTAAGAGGTTGACCAGGGTTGTGTACAAACCCTCGAAACAACAGCATTTTAAGTGTACTGGCCCTTTAAGAGGTGGACCTGGGAAGCTTACGGACCTTTAAAATTGGCAATACTTTAAGGTGACTGGCCTATGAAGAGGATGACCATGGAAGTGGACAGTCCTTAAAGATGCATTATTGTGTGTGGGTGGCCTTCTAAGAGACAACCCTGGGAATGGACAGACCTTTGGAAATGTCAATGTGGCTTATGAAGTGGAAAGCCACTTGAACATGTGACATGTTTTGCGGACTGGCCCTTTAAGAGGCAGACCCTAGAAGTGGACAAACCCTTGAAGAGGTGACAAATTTAGGGAATTATGTCCTTTAAGAGGTTGACCAGGGTTGTGTACAAACCCTCGAAACAACAGCATTTTAAGTGTACTGGCCCTTTAAGAGGTGGACCTGGGAAGCTTACGGACCTTTAAAATTGGCAATACTTTAAGGTGACTGGCCTATGAAGAGGATGACCATGGAAGTGGACAGTCCTTAAAGATGCATTATTGTGTGTGGGTGGCCTTCTAAGAGACAACCCTGGGAATGGACAGACCTTTGGAAATGTCAATGTGGCTTATGAAGTGGAAAGCCACTTGAACATGTGACATGTTTTGCGGACTGGCCCTTTAAGAGGCAGACCCTAGAAGTGGACAAACCCTTGAAGAGGTGACAAATTTAGGGAATTATGTCCTTTAAGAGGTTGACCAGGGTTGTGTACAAACCCTCGAAACAACAGCATTTTAAGTGTACTGGCCCTTTAAGAGGTGGACCTGGGAAGCTTACGGACCTTTAAAATTGGCAATACTTTAAGGTGACTGGCCTATGAAGAGGATGACCATGGAAGTGGACAGTCCTTAAAGATGCATTATTGTGTGTGGGTGGCCTTCTAAGAGACAACCCTGGGAATGGACAGACCTTTGGAAATGTCAATGTGGCTTATGAAGTGGAAAGCCACTTGAACATGTGACATGTTTTGCGGACTGGCCCTTTAAGAGGCAGACCCTAGAAGTGGACAAACCCTTGAAGAGGTGACAAATTTAGGGAATTATGTCCTTTAAGAGGTTGACCAGGGTTGTGTACAAACCCTCGAAACAACAGCATTTTAAGTGTACTGGCCCTTTAAGAGGTGGACCTGGGAAGCTTACGGACCTTTAAAATTGGCAATACTTTAAGGTGACTGGCCTATGAAGAGGATGACCATGGAAGTGGACAGTCCTTAAAGATGCATTATTGTGTGTGGGTGGCCTTCTAAGAGACAACCCTGGGAATGGACAGACCTTTGGAAATGTCAATGTGGCTTATGAAGTGGAAAGCCACTTGAACATGTGACATGTTTTGCGGACTGGCCCTTTAAGAGGCAGACCCTAGAAGTGGACAAACCCTTGAAGAGGTGACAAATTTAGGGAATTATGTCCTTTAAGAGGTTGACCAGGGTTGTGTACAAACCCTCGAAACAACAGCATTTTAAGTGTACTGGCCCTTTAAGAGGTGGACCTGGGAAGCTTACGGACCTTTAAAATTGGCAATACTTTAAGGTGACTGGCCTATGAAGAGGATGACCATGGAAGTGGACAGTCCTTAAAGATGCATTATTGTGTGTGGGTGGCCTTCTAAGAGACAACCCTGGGAATGGACAGACCTTTGGAAATGTCAATGTGGCTTATGAAGTGGAAAGCCACTTGAACATGTGACATGTTTTGCGGACTGGCCCTTTAAGAGGCAGACCCTAGAAGTGGACAAACCCTTGAAGAGGTGACAAATTTAGGGAATTATGTCCTTTAAGAGGTTGACCAGGGTTGTGTACAAACCCTCGAAACAACAGCATTTTAAGTGTACTGGCCCTTTAAGAGGTGGACCTGGGAAGCTTACGGACCTTTAAAATTGGCAATACTTTAAGGTGACTGGCCTATGAAGAGGATGACCATGGAAGTGGACAGTCCTTAAAGATGCATTATTGTGTGTGGGTGGCCTTCTAAGAGACAACCCTGGGAATGGACAGACCTTTGGAAATGTCAATGTGGCTTATGAAGTGGAAAGCCACTTGAACATGTGACATGTTTTGCGGACTGGCCCTTTAAGAGGCAGACCCTAGAAGTGGACAAACCCTTGAAGAGGTGACAAATTTAGGGAATTATGTCCTTTAAGAGGTTGACCAGGGTTGTGTACAAACCCTCGAAACAACAGCATTTTAAGTGTACTGGCCCTTTAAGAGGTGGACCTGGGAAGCTTACGGACCTTTAAAATTGGCAATACTTTAAGGTGACTGGCCTATGAAGAGGATGACCATGGAAGTGGACAGTCCTTAAAGATGCATTATTGTGTGTGGGTGGCCTTCTAAGAGACAACCCTGGGAATGGACAGACCTTTGGAAATGTCAATGTGGCTTATGAAGTGGAAAGCCACTTGAACATGTGACATGTTTTGCGGACTGGCCCTTTAAGAGGCAGACCCTAGAAGTGGACAAACCCTTGAAGAGGTGACAAATTTAGGGAATTATGTCCTTTAAGAGGTTGACCAGGGTTGTGTACAAACCCTCGAAACAACAGCATTTTAAGTGTACTGGCCCTTTAAGAGGTGGACCTGGGAAGCTTACGGACCTTTAAAATTGGCAATACTTTAAGGTGACTGGCCTATGAAGAGGATGACCATGGAAGTGGACAGTCCTTAAAGATGCATTATTGTGTGTGGGTGGCCTTCTAAGAGACAACCCTGGGAATGGACAGACCTTTGGAAATGTCAATGTGGCTTATGAAGTGGAAAGCCACTTGAACATGTGACATGTTTTGCGGACTGGCCCTTTAAGAGGCAGACCCTAGAAGTGGACAAACCCTTGAAGAGGTGACAAATTTAGGGAATTATGTCCTTTAAGAGGTTGACCAGGGTTGTGTACAAACCCTCGAAACAACAGCATTTTAAGTGTACTGGCCCTTTAAGAGGTGGACCTGGGAAGCTTACGGACCTTTAAAATTGGCAATACTTTAAGGTGACTGGCCTATGAAGAGGATGACCATGGAAGTGGACAGTCCTTAAAGATGCATTATTGTGTGTGGGTGGCCTTCTAAGAGACAACCCTGGGAATGGACAGACCTTTGGAAATGTCAATGTGGCTTATGAAGTGGAAAGCCACTTGAACATGTGACATGTTTTGCGGACTGGCCCTTTAAGAGGCAGACCCTAGAAGTGGACAAACCCTTGAAGAGGTGACAAATTTAGGGAATTATGTCCTTTAAGAGGTTGACCAGGGTTGTGTACAAACCCTCGAAACAACAGCATTTTAAGTGTACTGGCCCTTTAAGAGGTGGACCTGGGAAGCTTACGGACCTTTAAAATTGGCAATACTTTAAGGTGACTGGCCTATGAAGAGGATGACCATGGAAGTGGACAGTCCTTAAAGATGCATTATTGTGTGTGGGTGGCCTTCTAAGAGACAACCCTGGGAATGGACAGACCTTTGGAAATGTCAATGTGGCTTATGAAGTGGAAAGCCACTTGAACATGTGACATGTTTTGCGGACTGGCCCTTTAAGAGGCAGACCCTAGAAGTGGACAAACCCTTGAAGAGGTGACAAATTTAGGGAATTATGTCCTTTAAGAGGTTGACCAGGGTTGTGTACAAACCCTCGAAACAACAGCATTTTAAGTGTACTGGCCCTTTAAGAGGTGGACCTGGGAAGCTTACGGACCTTTAAAATTGGCAATACTTTAAGGTGACTGGCCTATGAAGAGGATGACCATGGAAGTGGACAGTCCTTAAAGATGCATTATTGTGTGTGGGTGGCCTTCTAAGAGACAACCCTGGGAATGGACAGACCTTTGGAAATGTCAATGTGGCTTATGAAGTGGAAAGCCACTTGAACATGTGACATGTTTTGCGGACTGGCCCTTTAAGAGGCAGACCCTAGAAGTGGACAAACCCTTGAAGAGGTGACAAATTTAGGGAATTATGTCCTTTAAGAGGTTGACCAGGGTTGTGTACAAACCCTCGAAACAACAGCATTTTAAGTGTACTGGCCCTTTAAGAGGTGGACCTGGGAAGCTTACGGACCTTTAAAATTGGCAATACTTTAAGGTGACTGGCCTATGAAGAGGATGACCATGGAAGTGGACAGTCCTTAAAGATGCATTATTGTGTGTGGGTGGCCTTCTAAGAGACAACCCTGGGAATGGACAGACCTTTGGAAATGTCAATGTGGCTTATGAAGTGGAAAGCCACTTGAACATGTGACATGTTTTGCGGACTGGCCCTTTAAGAGGCAGACCCTAGAAGTGGACAAACCCTTGAAGAGGTGACAAATTTAGGGAATTATGTCCTTTAAGAGGTTGACCAGGGTTGTGTACAAACCCTCGAAACAACAGCATTTTAAGTGTACTGGCCCTTTAAGAGGTGGACCTGGGAAGCTTACGGACCTTTAAAATTGGCAATACTTTAAGGTGACTGGCCTATGAAGAGGATGACCATGGAAGTGGACAGTCCTTAAAGATGCATTATTGTGTGTGGGTGGCCTTCTAAGAGACAACCCTGGGAATGGACAGACCTTTGGAAATGTCAATGTGGCTTATGAAGTGGAAAGCCACTTGAACATGTGACATGTTTTGCGGACTGGCCCTTTAAGAGGCAGACCCTAGAAGTGGACAAACCCTTGAAGAGGTGACAAATTTAGGGAATTATGTCCTTTAAGAGGTTGACCAGGGTTGTGTACAAACCCTCGAAACAACAGCATTTTAAGTGTACTGGCCCTTTAAGAGGTGGACCTGGGAAGCTTACGGACCTTTAAAATTGGCAATACTTTAAGGTGACTGGCCTATGAAGAGGATGACCATGGAAGTGGACAGTCCTTAAAGATGCATTATTGTGTGTGGGTGGCCTTCTAAGAGACAACCCTGGGAATGGACAGACCTTTGGAAATGTCAATGTGGCTTATGAAGTGGAAAGCCACTTGAACATGTGACATGTTTTGCGGACTGGCCCTTTAAGAGGCAGACCCTAGAAGTGGACAAACCCTTGAAGAGGTGACAAATTTAGGGAATTATGTCCTTTAAGAGGTTGACCAGGGTTGTGTACAAACCCTCGAAACAACAGCATTTTAAGTGTACTGGCCCTTTAAGAGGTGGACCTGGGAAGCTTACGGACCTTTAAAATTGGCAATACTTTAAGGTGACTGGCCTATGAAGAGGATGACCATGGAAGTGGACAGTCCTTAAAGATGCATTATTGTGTGTGGGTGGCCTTCTAAGAGACAACCCTGGGAATGGACAGACCTTTGGAAATGTCAATGTGGCTTATGAAGTGGAAAGCCACTTGAACATGTGACATGTTTTGCGGACTGGCCCTTTAAGAGGCAGACCCTAGAAGTGGACAAACCCTTGAAGAGGTGACAAATTTAGGGAATTATGTCCTTTAAGAGGTTGACCAGGGTTGTGTACAAACCCTCGAAACAACAGCATTTTAAGTGTACTGGCCCTTTAAGAGGTGGACCTGGGAAGCTTACGGACCTTTAAAATTGGCAATACTTTAAGGTGACTGGCCTATGAAGAGGATGACCATGGAAGTGGACAGTCCTTAAAGATGCATTATTGTGTGTGGGTGGCCTTCTAAGAGACAACCCTGGGAATGGACAGACCTTTGGAAATGTCAATGTGGCTTATGAAGTGGAAAGCCACTTGAACATGTGACATGTTTTGCGGACTGGCCCTTTAAGAGGCAGACCCTAGAAGTGGACAAACCCTTGAAGAGGTGACAAATTTAGGGAATTATGTCCTTTAAGAGGTTGACCAGGGTTGTGTACAAACCCTCGAAACAACAGCATTTTAAGTGTACTGGCCCTTTAAGAGGTGGACCTGGGAAGCTTACGGACCTTTAAAATTGGCAATACTTTAAGGTGACTGGCCTATGAAGAGGATGACCATGGAAGTGGACAGTCCTTAAAGATGCATTATTGTGTGTGGGTGGCCTTCTAAGAGACAACCCTGGGAATGGACAGACCTTTGGAAATGTCAATGTGGCTTATGAAGTGGAAAGCCACTTGAACATGTGACATGTTTTGCGGACTGGCCCTTTAAGAGGCAGACCCTAGAAGTGGACAAACCCTTGAAGAGGTGACAAATTTAGGGAATTATGTCCTTTAAGAGGTTGACCAGGGTTGTGTACAAACCCTCGAAACAACAGCATTTTAAGTGTACTGGCCCTTTAAGAGGTGGACCTGGAAGCTTACGGACCTTTAAAATTGGCAATACTTTAAGGTGACTGGCCTATGAAGAGGATGACCATGGAAGTGGACAGTCCTTAAAGATGCATTATTGTGTGTGGGTGGCCTTCTAAGAGACAACCCTGGGAATGGACAGACCTTTGGAAATGTCAATGTGGCTTATGAAGTGGAAAGCCACTTGAACATGTGACATGTTTTGCGGACTGGCCCTTTAAGAGGCAGACCCTAGAAGTGGACAAACCCTTGAAGAGGTGACAAATTTAGGGAATTATGTCCTTTAAGAGGTTGACCAGGGTTGTGTACAAACCCTCGAAACAACAGCATTTTAAGTGTACTGGCCCTTTAAGAGGTGGACCTGGGAAGCTTACGGACCTTTAAAATTGGCAATACTTTAAGGTGACTGGCCTATGAAGAGGATGACCATGGAAGTGGACAGTCCTTAAAGATGCATTATTGTGTGTGGGTGGCCTTCTAAGAGACAACCCTGGGAATGGACAGACCTTTGGAAATGTCAATGTGGCTTATGAAGTGGAAAGCCACTTGAACATGTGACATGTTTTGCGGACTGGCCCTTTAAGAGGCAGACCCTAGAAGTGGACAAACCCTTGAAGAGGTGACAAATTTAGGGAATTATGTCCTTTAAGAGGTTGACCAGGGTTGTGTACAAACCCTCGAAACAACAGCATTTTAAGTGTACTGGCCCTTTAAGAGGTGGACCTGGGAAGCTTACGGACCTTTAAAATTGGCAATACTTTAAGGTGACTGGCCTATGAAGAGGATGACCATGGAAGTGGACAGTCCTTAAAGATGCATTATTGTGTGTGGGTGGCCTTCTAAGAGACAACCCTGGGAATGGACAGACCTTTGGAAATGTCAATGTGGCTTATGAAGTGGAAAGCCACTTGAACATGTGACATGTTTTGCGGACTGGCCCTTTAAGAGGCAGACCCTAGAAGTGGACAAACCCTTGAAGAGGTGACAAATTTAGGGAATTATGTCCTTTAAGAGGTTGACCAGGGTTGTGTACAAACCCTCGAAACAACAGCATTTTAAGTGTACTGGCCCTTTAAGAGGTGGACCTGGGAAGCTTACGGACCTTTAAAATTGGCAATACTTTAAGGTGACTGGCCTATGAAGAGGATGACCATGGAAGTGGACAGTCCTTAAAGATGCATTATTGTGTGTGGGTGGCCTTCTAAGAGACAACCCTGGGAATGGACAGACCTTTGGAAATGTCAATGTGGCTTATGAAGTGGAAAGCCACTTGAACATGTGACATGTTTTGCGGACTGGCCCTTTAAGAGGCAGACCCTAGAAGTGGACAAACCCTTGAAGAGGTGACAAATTTAGGGAATTATGTCCTTTAAGAGGTTGACCAGGGTTGTGTACAAACCCTCGAAACAACAGCATTTTAAGTGTACTGGCCCTTTAAGAGGTGGACCTGGGAAGCTTACGGACCTTTAAAATTGGCAATACTTTAAGGTGACTGGCCTATGAAGAGGATGACCATGGAAGTGGACAGTCCTTAAAGATGCATTATTGTGTGTGGGTGGCCTTCTAAGAGACAACCCTGGGAATGGACAGACCTTTGGAAATGTCAATGTGGCTTATGAAGTGGAAAGCCACTTGAACATGTGACATGTTTTGCGGACTGGCCCTTTAAGAGGCAGACCCTAGAAGTGGACAAACCCTTGAAGAGGTGACAAATTTAGGGAATTATGTCCTTTAAGAGGTTGACCAGGGTTGTGTACAAACCCTCGAAACAACAGCATTTTAAGTGTACTGGCCCTTTAAGAGGTGGACCTGGGAAGCTTACGGACCTTTAAAATTGGCAATACTTTAAGGTGACTGGCCTATGAAGAGGATGACCATGGAAGTGGACAGTCCTTAAAGATGCATTATTGTGTGTGGGTGGCCTTCTAAGAGACAACCCTGGGAATGGACAGACCTTTGGAAATGTCAATGTGGCTTATGAAGTGGAAAGCCACTTGAACATGTGACATGTTTTGCGGACTGGCCCTTTAAGAGGCAGACCCTAGAAGTGGACAAACCCTTGAAGAGGTGACAAATTTAGGGAATTATGTCCTTTAAGAGGTTGACCAGGGTTGTGTACAAACCCTCGAAACAACAGCATTTTAAGTGTACTGGCCCTTTAAGAGGTGGACCTGGGAAGCTTACGGACCTTTAAAATTGGCAATACTTTAAGGTGACTGGCCTATGAAGAGGATGACCATGGAAGTGGACAGTCCTTAAAGATGCATTATTGTGTGTGGGTGGCCTTCTAAGAGACAACCCTGGGAATGGACAGACCTTTGGAAATGTCAATGTGGCTTATGAAGTGGAAAGCCACTTGAACATGTGACATGTTTTGCGGACTGGCCCTTTAAGAGGCAGACCCTAGAAGTGGACAAACCCTTGAAGAGGTGACAAATTTAGGGAATTATGTCCTTTAAGAGGTTGACCAGGGTTGTGTACAAACCCTCGAAACAACAGCATTTTAAGTGTACTGGCCCTTTAAGAGGTGGACCTGGGAAGCTTACGGACCTTTAAAATTGGCAATACTTTAAGGTGACTGGCCTATGAAGAGGATGACCATGGAAGTGGACAGTCCTTAAAGATGCATTATTGTGTGTGGGTGGCCTTCTAAGAGACAACCCTGGGAATGGACAGACCTTTGGAAATGTCAATGTGGCTTATGAAGTGGAAAGCCACTTGAACATGTGACATGTTTTGCGGACTGGCCCTTTAAGAGGCAGACCCTAGAAGTGGACAAACCCTTGAAGAGGTGACAAATTTAGGGAATTATGTCCTTTAAGAGGTTGACCAGGGTTGTGTACAAACCCTCGAAACAACAGCATTTTAAGTGTACTGGCCCTTTAAGAGGTGGACCTGGGAAGCTTACGGACCTTTAAAATTGGCAATACTTTAAGGTGACTGGCCTATGAAGAGGATGACCATGGAAGTGGACAGTCCTTAAAGATGCATTATTGTGTGTGGGTGGCCTTCTAAGAGACAACCCTGGGAATGGACAGACCTTTGGAAATGTCAATGTGGCTTATGAAGTGGAAAGCCACTTGAACATGTGACATGTTTTGCGGACTGGCCCTTTAAGAGGCAGACCCTAGAAGTGGACAAACCCTTGAAGAGGTGACAAATTTAGGGAATTATGTCCTTTAAGAGGTTGACCAGGGTTGTGTACAAACCCTCGAAACAACAGCATTTTAAGTGTACTGGCCCTTTAAGAGGTGGACCTGGGAAGCTTACGGACCTTTAAAATTGGCAATACTTTAAGGTGACTGGCCTATGAAGAGGATGACCATGGAAGTGGACAGTCCTTAAAGATGCATTATTGTGTGTGGGTGGCCTTCTAAGAGACAACCCTGGGAATGGACAGACCTTTGGAAATGTCAATGTGGCTTATGAAGTGGAAAGCCACTTGAACATGTGACATGTTTTGCGGACTGGCCCTTTAAGAGGCAGACCCTAGAAGTGGACAAACCCTTGAAGAGGTGACAAATTTAGGGAATTATGTCCTTTAAGAGGTTGACCAGGGTTGTGTACAAACCCTCGAAACAACAGCATTTTAAGTGTACTGGCCCTTTAAGAGGTGGACCTGGGAAGCTTACGGACCTTTAAAATTGGCAATACTTTAAGGTGACTGGCCTATGAAGAGGATGACCATGGAAGTGGACAGTCCTTAAAGATGCATTATTGTGTGTGGGTGGCCTTCTAAGAGACAACCCTGGGAATGGACAGACCTTTGGAAATGTCAATGTGGCTTATGAAGTGGAAAGCCACTTGAACATGTGACATGTTTTGCGGACTGGCCCTTTAAGAGGCAGACCCTAGAAGTGGACAAACCCTTGAAGAGGTGACAAATTTAGGGAATTATGTCCTTTAAGAGGTTGACCAGGGTTGTGTACAAACCCTCGAAACAACAGCATTTTAAGTGTACTGGCCCTTTAAGAGGTGGACCTGGGAAGCTTACGGACCTTTAAAATTGGCAATACTTTAAGGTGACTGGCCTATGAAGAGGATGACCATGGAAGTGGACAGTCCTTAAAGATGCATTATTGTGTGTGGGTGGCCTTCTAAGAGACAACCCTGGGAATGGACAGACCTTTGGAAATGTCAATGTGGCTTATGAAGTGGAAA